>NC_064623.1:199279943-199579943 GCF_023898315.1 Schistocerca nitens | reverse complement strand
TGTAGCAAATGCTCACAGCAGTTCCAAAACATATTTTTATTAGATACTTAGTGTAAGGTGCTTTGTCAATGGCCACATCTATACCATTGTAAAGGGGCAGTTTTAACGGGTATGGAACTCCACTGCTGCTTTTTCTGCTGGGTGTGAGGAAGATGATGGGAATGTGCCCATGGATGGCTACTCGTGACAGAATAACAACATTTATTAATAAACTGCAATTTATTGGTTTTGGGCACTCTATGTGAGGGTTGCTTCCATTCTTAACATTCTTGGTGGTGACAGAGACCGGTGGATGTTAACACGTGCACCTGCTGCTGCATTTGAAGCTGCATTGGCATAACTTGAATCTGCTGCATTGCCAGTGGCACTCCAGCCTTCCAGGACCTTTTTCTGCAGCTGGAACCACTCACTGTGGGCATCAATCATGCTGGCATTTGGGGGGTGTGGCAGGACAGATCAGTGCCCTGTCTCAGCAGACATCCTCAGCACCGACACTCTGGTGTGAATGGGCCAGGGTCCCTGGACCCGCCCCACTCATGGCATTCGTGCCAGCAGCATCCAAAGCACCCCAAGCAATGGCTCCAATGACATATGGCTACCTGTTGACGGTGTGCGAAGATAATTAAGGCAGGTTAGTTATGGGAGCGAATCACTCTGGCACCTCCTGGGAAACTACCTGCATTATGACAGTGACTATTACAATGATTGTGATTGCAGTTACAACTCTACAGCTCTGTGTCACTCAAACACCCCAAGACAGATGATGTTGATGAGCGGACTGCCGGTCCTTAAATGTGGCATTCTTTTCCTTATCTGCTGTTTTTCTTTCCCAGTAGGTCAGGAGAATATTCTGATGTTGCTCAGCCTGCCTATCTGATTCTATTACTGCCCCGATGTCGACACCCTGGCTTGCAGTGAGCTGCTTCTTGTCATGTCTTCTTCTGTATGGTGAACTGGCTGTTGACACAGCATTCTCCTTTGTGTTACTGTACTCAGCACTCCACCAACCAATTATGCCACAGTATCATAGCACTGAACTGCACAACTGAATGTAACACACACAAATTCAGGCTACCATTATTCCTTCACTTTTTATGTATCTTTATTATTCAAAATTCCTAGCATTAACTAATTTAATCACTCTCATCTTTCAACACTCTATAGTGTGTTCAGTCCCAATCCAAATATTGTATTCCTTTCAGTTTGAGAGTAAACATGAGTAGAAGTCAACTTCCTCGCAAGTGTTGTTCCTGAACTCATCTCTAGGTTTTTAATATGGGAATATGTAAAGTGTATTGTTTACTTAGTACCAATAAGAACAGTAGTTAGTAGGTGTGCATCTTTTATAAACTTTTTCTATAGTGAAAAATTATGCTCTTAGCAAAAATAATCTGTTGCTAATGCTTTATTAGGTATGATGACATTATTAGGTTTATATTTCAATATACTGAAAGCATATGAAGACTGGTCAATTTGTAATGCAGAATGAGCTTATCGTTGTATTTTGAAAATGTTTTCATGGGATACATCTTATCAGTGGAACATGATTCCAAATATCTGCTACAACACTCAAATCGAGTATTACCATGCACCACTTGATTTTCACCTGTAGGATGCTTCTTCCTCTATGCACCTCCTTACTTCATTCAGATATATTTATTTAGCACAAAGGGAACAGTCAAGCAACAGCTTGAATGTATCTTTATCAACAACAAAATTTAGTTTTACACTCTTTATGAGACATCACTTTTATTGTATGAATAATTGTTCCATACAATTACATTACAGTACATAAATTTAACAAGATATCAGACCTACTGTCTCAACATTCACATTCCTTATTTAAAATTTTTCATAACTAAAACTATTTTATTTCTACATGAGATGCTGCCTTGGTTATCTACAAATTCCGTTATTAGAACATGAAACACAATATTTTTAACATTAACAATGTTCCTAACAAGCCTAATCACACATAGTTTGATGCTGGGATCAAACCCAACGTAAAATAACCTCCACTAAACATTAACATTACATTGCATTAATTAAGTGTTCATAATGGAGTGATGTGTTAACTGTTTAAAATAATAGCAAGTCAGCACTGGGTTATACAATATATAGTAGGTGCTACATGTACTTTGAATTAATAAAAATTTGATAGAAACTGTTTCTCTTGGAGAATTCCAGGAATTTCTTTTGAGCTGGCTTATGTTGGAGTGAGACAGACTAACTTTGACATTGCTTTGTCCTGGCATTCACCCACTGGTTGTTAGGAAAATGTCACCTTTAACAAATCGGTAACAGCAATAAATCTGGCTTCTCCCTTGTGCCTGATCTGCAATGCAACACAATGTCTTGAGAACATCCTCATATTGATAACTACAGCAAATCGATAGCAGCAGTTGATCAGTAAGAGAAATAAGTCACTGAACGCATGGGGGTGGCAATAGGAACACGGGTCTCCATTTACTTATCTCACGATGGTGGTCATGTTGTACATGCAACAGATTGTAGAACTCATGCCACATGTTAGCTTAATGCCACAGTAAACAGCAACAGGGTCCTGGAAACTCATAGGCCTATACATTCATATTACACTGGCTTGAAAAATATTAGGACAAAAGCAACTTTTGCATGGTGTCACAGCCAAGTAACAGAGCTCAGAGAAACTGTACATACAAATAAGTATTTCAATATTCTACAAAAGGCAACTTAAAGAGAAACTGACAAACATAAATGAGACTTTCATTCAAAGTACCCTAGAAGTGACCATGATTTATGATGGTCCTCTGGACATTACAAAAGACAGGACATGGTTCTTAATAGGGTATGTGATCAAGAATGACAATGTATGATCTGCAATGTGCACCCATGTTGGCACCAGGTTGGTAAAGAGTTCCTGTGTACGATGTTCCATTCCTCCACAAGTGCAGCTAATAATAGCTAGATGCTTGTTGGTGCACGTGGCCACGCTGCAACGCATCTCCCCAACATCTTCGATAGGGCCTAAGTCAGGGGAACATGCAGGACAGTCCATTCTTCAGATATACTTGTATTCCAAGATCTCCACATGCACTGTTTGATGCAGTCAGGCATTGCCATCCATAAAAACGTAGTCATGACCGAATGCACCCATGCAAAACCAAACATTGGCAAGAAGTACAGTGTTGCAATGGAGTTTTCTGGTAAGTGTACTTTGTTCAAAGATTTGAAGGCAGTACACCCTTGCAACATTGTGCCTCTTACGTCATAACAACTAGACCACCAAAATGATCATGTCAGGAAGTGATTTTGAGACGCATTAGTGCTCTCACCGAGAGGTCACGCGTATTGCATACAGGAACATTGTTGAACACGATCAATTTGGCGGTCGAGGTTTTACGGCGTCAACATTGATAATGTTGCATGGGCATATTGCCTCCTAATCATTGAACACAGTACACTTACAGGTCAACATCTTTGTGGCACTATGCCTTCTAGACGTCTGCCTTTCCTAGAGTGCATTTGGCCCTGACTTCATATTTATGGAAGACTCTGCAGGTCTGCATCAAACAGCACAGGTGCAAGAGCTTTAATTCCCATGTAGCATGGGTGGATGTGTTGGGGAGGCATATTGCAGCGCATCCATATGCACAGTCAAGTGACCTGCAATTATCGACAATACTGATGAATGGAAAGACCTACCATAAGAACTACATACCAAATGTGAGGGCAGTATGTCACCACATTACAGAGCACACATTGCCATCCACGGTGATCACAAGAGATGTGTGCAGCCTTTTGTCATTTCTAAGAGTTCCGCTTGAAACTCAATATATAAATATCAGTTACGACAAATTAAAGTTCACTTAACAATTCTGTAAAATTCCTTTTCTTAAGAAAACACATTTAATCTCAAACTAAAGTGTATAATTTTACCTCATGAATTGACAGTCACTTGACATCATAATGAGAACACGAGATTGATTCTTCAGCTTAACAACTCTCTCTGGCTCCTTCTTTTTCTTGGGTGTGGGGCAGTGGGATGCACTGTCACTACCATTCCGGTTCACAAGAAGAAAAAAAAAAATTATGTCACCAAAGATTGTAAGCAATGAAATGAGTTAGATGCCAAGAAAAAACAGTTAATTACTGGTATCTACAAAAACTGTTTTTCCCTTTCTCTTGTCCTACAAAATATGGCTAGTGTGTGATAGTGGCCACCACCATCCCACAGAATATGGGCTGAGGTAGTAAATAATCTGTAGCATACCCTGTAATCTAAGATAGGCTGGTATGTGGCAATCTGTTTATGAGTCTGAATGCAATCTAATTAAAAGACTGATTTATGGGGTAGTCTCTTTTCAAAGTTTCCTACTGTGAATGTACAAACCATTATGAATACAACAAAATATACTGTAAGACTGTTCCATTACCTGCCATAGGGCTAGAGATACTATAGTTTCATCACCATTTCTTTAATGTGTAATTTTTCGAAATGAGATCTTAATTCCAGCTACTTCAAGCATGTGTAAGCTTCACTCGCTGTGCACAACACTTCAAAAAAGAAGCAGGATATGTGGTAAGCATTTTCATGCAGCAAAGCAACTTAGACAATATTAACAAAGGAATGGCATCCATTATAAGCATGTTCTTAAATAAACTAACAGATTACTGTTAATGATACATGCACAACATTACATTGAATCATATTATATTGATTACTTTTCTTGCCTGTCCTTTGTACACTTCTGTGTTTTTGTGTGTTTTGAGAGTCATCACAAGTCTGACACTTGCAGTCAGTGGCAAATGCATTTTCCATAAGTTATGACTTTAGACAAAATCTTTCTACAAACACTGCATAGCATTACACATTTGATACGTAATTATACCACGTGAGCCAGAATAATCTATACAATATGCCACTCCAAACAGAATGGTTTCATTGGCTGATTGTAACTTCAGTTGTCATTGGATAACTATGAAATGGAGCAAATATCTTTGGAGTGGAATGTTTTTTAGACTGATGAAATAAGCATGCCATCAGCAATCGTTTCACAACTGTAGTTCTGGTCGACTCTGGCATTCACTGCTGCAATCATTCATCTTTTCTTGTTACTGCTGGTGTATCTAATGAACTAAAAGAATTAAGTGTGTGTATTACTTTACATTAAACTACATGAAACATAAGAAAATAAGAAAATTTCAGTACAGAAAACTACACTGAAACATCATAGTTACAAAACTTGGCTTGAGGACTGAAGCACTTTAAAATATCTTCATTAGGGTGCATAAACAGTGGAAACAATCAACTCTGTCCATTCATTGGGGCCTCTGTAGGGATCACAGGTTAATGTTTTGAGTACTCTTCACTGGGATCCCTTCTGTGTGATGGTGGACAGTTTTCAAATTCAAGATTGAGGAATGTCCATGGAGCACTGGTATATTTTCGACTAGGAGCCATCTTTGTAATCTTTGTAATTGTTCCTACAAAGCACTTCCTTTAGCTGGTTAATGCAATAAATATTAACAAGCTGACAGTAAAGTATTAGTCCGACTTGTAAAATCTGGGAATCTAATAACTTTTTCCCAGCATTTTTTTTCTGTTGCTTCTATCATAATCACTATCCTTTCACTTGTAGTACAGAGTTTTGACTTTCCAACCACTACCACAGGTTTCAACATAAATTTTCAGAATCATATATGTGGAAAAAAATTGTGTTCTTGCTCATGCTTAACCTGTAGGGTAATGCATAACAAAACTGTTTTGCACCGTAAATGCCTTTGGGTTCATTTAGAAATATATTTGGCATTTTTAGTTCTGCTTTCATAATGGTTTCACAATATTTCATCACTTGAGTGATTGAGAGAGTGTTGTAGCTGGAGCAAATGTTTTCTGGCTGGGGTTTTGGTTCCAGTGAAAGATTTTTAGAATCATACCGAGGAATGTAGAGTAGAATGTGCCATAGGCTGCTTTGGTCATTTTTGACTGTCTTTCTTGTTTTGAGTCATTGGTGCAGCTTTTGTAAATGTGAAGTAAAATACTTTATAGCTGTTTGGGATAACTTGTTCATTCTTCAGTTACAGATATATAAGGTGAGTAAAATCAACATATTTTGAAATGTATCACATAAATCATGGACTCATCTGTCCATGTGTCATCAGTCATGGAAGATCTTGCACCTTGAAACAGGAGGTGTTCTTGTACCTTGGTGATATTTGCCAACTGAGTTTCTTTAACATTTAAATAATTTTCCTGTCTTGAAACTGGAAATTGGTGTTCGAAATATGGCAGGTATTTCAACATATTTTTCACTTGTAACTGATTTTTGATGTACTACTTCATAAAATGATAATGCTTACTTATTATTGGAGTATTGCAGATTAATAATGTAACACACACCACCAAATACAATAATGATGTAATTTTCCCAAATATATAACTTTTAAATTTTGATAGGATATTTGCCCGCAAAAGGTAAAGGTCCACAACTCAATTCATCAAACAGTTTTAACCAGCCAGGAAGTTTCATATCAGCACACACTTTGCTGTAGAGCAAAAACTATGTTCTGATGTAGTTTGATAATGTTTCTGAATTTGTAAATTGTGAAAAATTTTGTCAAAATATAATTTTCAAGTGGTCATGCAATGCAATAACCTCATTTAATTGGTTTGACTTAAACATTGACTTTCACTTATGTGCTTTTGCAAACAAAAATCGGTTGTGGATGAAGGTATCACAGAAAGAAAATCAGGATCTAATTGCGAATAAAATGACAATGGTAGGCTTGATACAGATACTAAATTTGGTTTCCTGGAAGAAAAAAAAATTGTGACGATGATTTGCAAGATTAATTCTTCCAATTTCTGCAGAAACAGCATAGATTGATTGAGAACTCCATCTGACCTGCATGGCTGGAGGTATATCTGCATACTCAGTGCAAGCCACTGCACAGTGCTTCATGGAGGGTACATTATACCACTACCACTGGTTCCATTTTCTGTACAAGTCTCAGATAGAGAGAGTGGAAAGTGAATGATATCTTTCTCAATATCTGTCCTAAATACTCAAATATTGTTTTATGGTCCCTATATTTAATATTTTTTGGCAGCAGTAGGATAGTTCTGCATTCAGCTTCAAATGTCAATTCTCTTAACTGTCATATACTTAAAAATGCATGTCCTGTTTCCTCCAGGGTTTCCCATTTGAGTTCCCAAAGCATCCCTGTAACACTTGCATGCTGATGAAACCTGCCAGTAACAAATCTAGCACCCCGCCTCTGAATTTCTTTGATGTCTTACTTCAGTTGGACCTGGTGCAAACCCCATTCCCTAGAACAGTACTAAAGTGTAGGTAACACTAGAGTGCTATATGCAGTCTTCTTTACAGATGAACCACACTTTCTTAATTGCTCCAAATAATCCAAAGCTGACCATTTGCCTTCCCTATTGCAATCTTCGCAGGTACTGTGGGATGCTTTGACTTGCAAAGTCTGGTACCATTTGACAAGAACAGTAAGTAACCTTTTCATAGTAATAGCATTCTCATTTTTCATGCTTTTTAGTTAAATATCTGATGTTACAAACCTCTGGAACATGAAACAATGAAAAATAATATGTGGAAAAATTGTTACTATTAAAGTGCATTTATAAAAAAAATTAAAAATAGCACAACATTATGCAATGTATTCTACAGGGCATTTATTATGGGTTGTCTGTATGTTGGGGTGCAACATACAACAGCTATGGTGACAGAGACCATATTGGATTTCAGTTACATGTTTCAGATGGTGAGAGGATTGTGTGTGACATCATTCTGAACTGTCTCTTTCTCAGAAATAAACATATGAAATCCGTTTTAAGAAACCTTTATGCTTTCAAAAACCATTTGTAATGGATCAAATCAAACCTTTATTTGTGTAGGAGTTATGACCTGTTAAAATTTGGGACACTTGGCAAAGCCAGCATTGCAGCATATGCTCAATAAGACCTCCATTGTGCCAAACCATTCTTGCCAGTCATACTGCACACATCATAGGATCTGTGGGTCCAGCTGTGAGACCAGGGCACCATGGTGGCCTTCTGATAAAATGCCTCCTATGTATCCTGTGACCTACAAACTCTTTTAGCCAAAAACTGTCTGACTTCAGTGGCGTATTGGGAAGGTGCACAGTCTCATTGGAAGGTGGTTGGGGAATCACCCTCTGATTCATCAGTGTTGGAAGCACATAACCATGGAACATATTAAGATACCTTACCCCATTCAAGGTTCCACCAATAAACACCGGACCCACGATTTTTGTCCCAAATCCCACATAAAATCATCAATTTTTCACCAACAGCACTTTTCAGGGGGTCCATGCACAAGGGTGTTTGAATCTGACAAGTAATAATAATTTTCTTCCCCTTGTAAATAAAAATTAACTTTGTCATGGAACAACACCTGTCGTATGAAGTGCAGATTCCTATTACACCGATCAAAAGCCCATTCTACAAATTGCACCTGCCAGTCAAGGTCACCCTCAGATCTGATGCTGAGACTGTAGCTTATCTGGTGCCTAAAGTCTTACGCTGCATCTATTGCAAACACACCATTGGCACCTGTATATTTCTGACAACCAGTTTGTGTCAAAATTTCTGTCACTGTCCCTTCATCAGTGGTTGTTCTTGGATTTCAATGCATGGCTTGTCAAGTAACTTGGACACTGTCCTGTGTGAAACACCATTTCCCTTAGGATGCTGGGCATTGAAGAAGTCACCAGCAATCATTCTGATACTTCATCCACCTCTTATTAACAGAATTTCATTGTGTCCCTACTGTGTGTCATTGTGAATCACCTGCAACAAAAAGTGGAATTGATCACGCGCTAGAAGTTTCAAACTTTAACAGGCAATAACTTCCAAACACAGAGACCGCTGAAGAGAGACTTCACATGTGTGTTCTTGATAAAGAGGCATTTCAAAATGATGTGCCACATGAATGAAACCCTCGATACCAGGTACCCACACACAACTCGGAAACCTGATACTGTATATTTCACTTGGACTATATGGCAGATAAAAAGGACACTCACAGTGGCTGACACCAACACACTGAAACCATCAAATCTATGTTAGATAGGGTAAGTAAGTGTTTGCATAACGAAGTCCATAGTAAAACAAACGAAAACTCTCCCACATAGTACAAAAGCCATGACCAACCAACAATGGTAAAACAATATATGTGACACCTACCTACCACTGTCTAACAGCTGCCAGATACTAACAAGAAACTATTTGTAATTAATGGAAAAAATCGTACACTATCAGTCGAAATATCTGTAGGTAGCTTATTATACATGATTGCTTAGTTCAGTGCAACAAGCAATAACTTGCTCATAAATTCCTTTATCACAGACAATGAAACTGATATCCATCCCTTGTCCTGAAAATGTATTCTGCCACTTTTGGTCAGTTTCCATCTTTCCTTCTCACAGCCTTCACAACAGAGCTTTTTGAGTTGGGTGGATGAGAAATCTGAAGCCAAAAGATGGAAAGAAAACTTCTAAAGCAAAAATAAACAGTGCAGCCACTGCTGACTAAAACAAATAAATAAATAAAGAGAGAAAGAAAAAAATCTAGAACCATCTATTACAATGAAACAGGCAAAGTAATAACATGAAATGTAGTTTGTTTTTTATATTTACTGTCAAAGAAAATATTCTGAAAGAGCACGCTATTATACAAGTTGTCTCAGAGTTTCAATGAATGAACAGTATCTACATATTATTCATTTTGATTTTGTATGCATCACATGTTAAAAAGAACATCAATTAAAATGTGAACACAATTTATTAAACCTTACAGCACTGAAAAATACAATTTACAATAAATATAAGAGAGTTCACATGCTACGGCTGTGAACTCTGCAAAGCAAGGATTTTGCAGGTGCCTGTATGACCTCAGTGCCCTGCCCTACTCCACTCTGCAGAGAAGAAGAAACACAAGTCCCAAGAGAAGGAGCCTCAGTGCCCCAGGAGGTGCCATCTCCCCCCTTGCAACCTGAGTCTGGCATCTTATTGATGTCACCCCATCCTTGTCAGTGACGACCCCTGACCAAGTGACATGACGTCCTGTCAGCTTCTTTATATCGAACCTGTAATCTTGCCGTACAATCATCCAGTGGAATTGCAAACAGATACTATCGCCACCTACCGGAAATAGATTGCAGAATAGGAGGAGACAAGGCATTGTCTTGCTCTTCAAGAAATGTGCGTTTTTGATGACTACTATCCAGCATTTCATGGTTATCAGGCATGCTGTCAGAACAGTGCCGGCCACCGTGTAGCTTCTGGCGGGGCCTGCAATTTGGTTCACTCCAATGTCTTCAGTGATTGGATACCTGTATGTAGCAATCCCTCAATGTTGACCTCCATCCAGATAGGCACTTCCTTACATTGAACTGTCTACCATAATACAGCAACTACTGTCTCTGTTTCTCCTCCTTTTGGACTTAAATGCAAACCACCTACTGTGGGGGAGTGTCACTTCAATGGGTAGGGCTCTGGTAATTGACCAACTTATTATGGACTTTGATTTGTCTACTCAGTGATGGTTCCCCTTTCCACTTGAGGGCTGCCCATGGCGCCTTTGCTACTATCGATATCACAATCTCCTCCCCTGCTCTCGCGGCTTCCCTACATTGGTCATCCCGTGAGCACCTTTGTGATAGTGACCACTTTCCAGTGATCCTATCGTTCTCTGGTGCTGCCAGGCAGACAGGCCCCCATGTTGAGCATTCTGCAAGGCCGATTGTTCTTTATGTAAGTCGGTTGAGCACTTGGACACCTCCTTCTCAAATGGCATTGATGCTGCCCTGCAAGGCATCTGTCACTATTCACTGCTGTGCCCCTATCCACGACCCTCTTGTCATCGACCAATGGACCAAACGCTTAGCAGTCACTGTCCAGGACTGCCGATGGGTGCTGCAGCAATTTACATGATACACTTCACAGACCAAGCTCCTTGCTTTTAAGTGTCTGCATGCTAAGGCTCATTACCTTATTAAGCAGAGTAAAAAGGAATACTGGGAGCACTTTGTTTCTTCCCATGGGACACACCTCTCTTTGTTGCAGGTTTTGTCCGTGCTCCGTAGCCTTCTGAGCCACCAGTGTCAGTCAACTCTACAGGGTCTTAACCTTCAAGGTGCTCTGTGCAACGATTGATCGTCCTCGCAGAACATCTTGCAACACACTTCATGATGGCATCAGCATCCTCTTCCTATCCTGCTACATTTCTCCAGCAGAAAATCCAAGTTTAGCAGACCCCATCTGTTTCAAACCGCACCATGCTGAGCCCTATAATGAACCCTCTATTGAACGAGAATTCTTGCAGGCTCTTATCTCTTAAAGAGACATGGCCCCAAGACTTGGATTCCGTTAGATGATCCAAGCCATGGTTGTTCCCCAGAGGCAACATCTCCTCTGGGTCTTCAACCACATTTGGCTCATGGGTGCTTTCCCATCATAATGGCCAGATGGCCATGTCCTTAATCTCGGGAAGAACTCAACTTCTCTTGACAGCTACCACCTGATTATCCTCCCTCCTTCTCTCCTCGTTTCTCCGCTTTGGCATTTGGGAGGTCTCTCTTTTTCTTCATCCTCCCCCCTGTGCGCTCCTGAAGGCTGGCCCCCACATGTGACACATAACAGGTGACTGGGTAACACATAATTCCCAGCCCCAGGTCAACAAGTAGGGTTCTCACATACCACCGGGTACAGATCAGGCCCAGACAAGTGTGATTGCCTGAGCTGCTACCTTCCCAAATTGCCAATTGGTCCCTCTGTCAGGTGTTTGGGAGGTGTGACCTGAGGACTGAACAAGCACCCTGGGGGGTGCACCCCCCTTGTGAAGTGGACCCTCAGTTGGGAGGATTGCACCAATGGAGATACTGGCAATCGTGGGGATTCACTGGCAATGAGCTAATCATCTTCAAAATCGACATCTAACGAACATAAACAGAATGAGACTAATGATTCAAAGACCCTTCCAGCTGCACCATGGTTTCGCTACAGTCACAGGTTCGAATCCTGCCTTGGGCATGGATGTGTGTGATGTTCTTAGGTTAGTTAGGTTTAAGTAGTTCTAAGTTCTAGGGGACTGGTGACCTAAGAAGTTAAGTCCCATAGTGCTCAGAGCCATTTGAACCATTTTTGCACCACGGTTCCTCATGGTCTCATGTACTGAAGAGTGTCAGGCCTCTGCAATGGCAAATCCATTTATTATTCAGAAAGGTGTCGATGCCATTGCCGGCCCTGTAAAATCCTGCTTTCGTTTATGGAATGGCACTTTGCATTTGTAGACTACTTCTGTTTCTCAAGAACAACAACTGCTTACTGCCTCGCTTCTCCGTGGCTATCCAGTTTCTGTCGAGGCCCACGGAACTCTGAATTCTTCCCATAGTGTTATTTATACTAGGCTGCTTGATGGTCTGATCGAGGTCAAAATCCAGTCTTACCTCTCTGATCAGGGTGTCATTCCTGTCCATCATATGAGGATGAAGGTAGATTCCTCCTTAGTGCCCTCAAGCACTATTATTCTCACCTTTGGTATAGTGGTGCTTCAGTCCAAGATCAGGGCAGGCTATGAATTTATTACACTCTGACTTTACATTCCAAACCTGGTGCACTGATATCAGTGTCATCATTTCAACCATACTAGAACATCTTTCTGACACCCAACCAAATGGTAGGGATGAACACAGGGGTGATTGTCCGCCTCCTTCTCCCCTCTATATCAAATGCAATGGCAGCAGTGCCACCTCCTCTCAAGACTGTCCCACATATGTTGATGTGTGGGCTGTCCAGGAGATCTGGGTGAAGAAAAAAGTGCATTGTCCAGTTGGGCTCAAGTTATTGGTCAGTCACAAACCCTGCATTCTCCCAACTGGCACTTTTAGTTCTGTTCTCGTTATCCCTCGCTCCACAAAGGACACAGCCATGTAGACGTGCAACCTCAAATAGAGTATGAGGTTGTGAAATCACCCAGTGTCGAGGTAACATCACCGTCACCGCATCCAGCTGTGCGACGAGCCATCAAATTCTCGCCTCGAGAGGTGAGAGGCAAAGCCACCAGCTACACAACTGGCAGACCAGAAAGGACAGGAGGAGTACTCTTGTCAAAACTTCCTATGTCCCTCCAACCAAACACCACCTGAGTCTTCCTCTGCTAACTGGTGAGGCTCAATGTAGTCCAACAGAGGCACGCGGTCTTCTCCTTTGCCGACTCAAAGCTCCTCTTCGACTGTGTTGCCATGTGATGCCTCAGCCCGGCTGGCCCCTGTGTCGGTAGTATGCACCGCCGACCATTTCTCTGCATTGGACTTCACAGACTGACAGCACGAGCAAGCTGACGCTTTTGTGGACCTCATGACGACAGTCGACAGGGTCCGTAGTGCCACCTTGTGCTGTGGTGGGGATGAGGTGCCTGGGGCAGCCTCTGCTGTACTAGATGTGCAGGGGGGGGGATGTCACAACTCTCTGTCACTGAGCCACCTCAGGTGCAACTGAGCCGGATGGCCCACTCTCACTTCAGTGTGGACGGTAGACTGTGTCGAGGTCTCTTGCCTTGAGGTGAAGGCTGCACGGGGGACGCAGGCTCGTGCCAAATCCCATGCACTTTGCTAATAGTTTCTCTCTGCTATCTGATGCTTGGGGGGGGGGGGGGGGGGAGGCTGAGCTGGATCAGAATGCATCTTCTGCCAGGATAGTGGCCACTCCTTCAGCAAGGTGTGGACGGGCATGTGGGGATAGGGGTTTGTTAGTTATTGGGAGCTCCAATATTTGGCGGGTCATGGAGCTCCTCAGGAACATAGCAGCTAGGGTGGGTAAGAAGTCCAAAATTCACTCAATGTGCTTGCTGGGGGGGCCTTGTCCAAAATGTGGAAGAGACTCTTCCAGTGGCTATCGAGTGTGCGAGGTGCAGACAGCTGCAGATTGTTGCATATGTTGGCACCAACAATGCCAGTCATCAGGGTTCCAAAGAAATCCTTGGGTCCCTTCGATGGCTAGCTAAATTGGCGAAGGAGCCCTCCATCTTTCGAAGACTGGAAGCCTAGCTGACGATTTGCAGCATTGTACCCAGGGTGGACTGAGGTCCTCTGGTTTGGAGTCGAGTGGAGAATCAAACCAGAGGCTACGTCGCCTCTGTGATGAAAATGGTTGTAGATTCCTTGACCTATGTTATGAGGTGGAAGGTTGTAGGACTCCCCTTGATAGATAAGTGGTGCCCTCCACACAGGAAGCAGCTACATGGATAGCACAGTACTTGTGGCATGCACATGGGAGATTTTGGAATTGGTTCCTTCCCATTGGAAATAAACCGTTGGCCTGAAAAGTTATCAGTTCATGACACTGGTGTGGGTGTGCCAACTGTAAAAATTGTTAGTTGGCCTAAACAGGTCATTCCAAAAGATTTAAATTTGCTAAATCTCATGTTAGTAAATTGTTGAAGTGTCTGTAGCAAGATTCCCGAGTTACTCTCCAAAATAATCAGTAGTAAGGCGATTATTGTATTAGGTACGGAAAGCTGGTTGAATCCAGACATAAATGGCAGTGAACTTTTGAACTCTGATTGGACAATGTTTAGGAAGGATAGGACTGATGCTATGGGAGGTGTGTTCATTGCAGTTAAAAGCTGTTTAAATGCAGTTGAGATCGATACTGGGTCAGACTCTGAAATAGTCTGGATAAAGCTGTCAATTAGACAAGGAGTAACCATTGTATTAGGATATTTTATAGACCACCAGCATCCTCAACAAACATTGCAGAAAATTTCTGGGGAAATCTTGAATACATAGGAAATAAATATCCAAATTATCCATTAGTTATAGGTGGATACTTTAATCTGGCGTCCATTGACTGGGAAAATTACATGTTTATCACAGGGAGCAGAAGCAAAGACTCGTGTCAAGTTATTCTAGGTTCCCTCTCAACATACAACCTTGAGCAGTTGGTTAGAAAACCAACTTGAGATGGGAACATATTAGATACCTTGGCAACAAAAAGAACTGATATTTTTGAGGAAGTTAATCTAGAAGAAGGTATTAGTGACCATAAATTCATTGTGGCTTTTATGTCAGTGGAAGTTGCAAAAAAAAAAAAAAAAAAAAAAAACCAAAGAAACAGCATATAGTCTTTTTATTTGGGAAAGCAAATAAAACTGTCATTAATGAATATCTTCATAGTCAGCTCCAAGCATTCACCACAGGACACAAAGATATTGAGCATCTTTGGTCTGAATTTAAATGTATTGTCCACCATATGCTAGAGAAATATGAGCCTAGCAAAAATATAGGAGAGGGAAAGAAGCCACCTTGGATCAACAAACATGTTAGGAAGTTGCTGAGAAAGCATAGAATTTTGCAAAGTCATTTTAAACGTAGTCTCTGCCCTGCTGACAAACAGAAATTATGTAAAATGAAAGCTGCTGTCAAAACGTCAATGAGAGATTGTTTAACGAATTTGAAAGCAATATTTAATCTGCAGATTCTATAAGTAACCCCAAAAAATTTTGGTCATACATAAAATCTATGAACACCACAAATAATTCCATACTTTCTCTTGATGATAGTGTGGGTAATGTAATGGATGATGACAAACCAGAGGCCAAAATTCTAAACCTAACTTTCAAAATCTCGTTTATGGTAGAGTACTGCAGCACCATTCCATATTTCAATTGTTGAACAAATGCAAGGGTGGCTGAGATAGTGTTAAGTGTATCTGTGATTGTAAAACAGTTAAGATCCTTAGACGCCTGGAAGGCATCTGGCCCAGACCATATCCCGTAAGATTTTATGTTGACTATGCTACAAACATAGCTCCATTCTTATCCATCATCTACCAGAGCTCATTGGAACAATGGAAAGTTCCACAGGACTGGAAGAAAGCCCAGGTCATAGCAATCTATAAAATGGGTATAAAATCAGACGCCCATAATTACCAGCCCATTTCATTGACATCGATTTGTTTTAAAAGCATGGAACATATTTTATGTTCAGACATAATGACCTTTCTAGACTGTGAGAAGCTCATCTACAGAAACCAGCACAGTTTTAGGAAACAGTGGTCATGTGAGACACTGCTGGCCCTCTTTGTGCATGATGTACAACAGGCTCTATATACCGGCTCCCAGGCTGATGGCATATTTCTCGGCTTTTGAAAGGCAAAGGTGTTCAACTCAGTTCCGCATTGTCACATGCTCCAAAAAATGCATGCTTACAGTCTATCCGTTGACATAAGTGGTTGGATAGAAATTTGACTGTTGATTGGTGGCTCCATAGAGTGCTGTGTGCGCAATGACCATATACATGAATTAGAGAGAAGGTCGGCGTTAGCTGTAATATTGATAGTTTATTGACAGAAAAATTGATTTTCAATCACATAGTATCATCTTCAGTGCTGTGGTGTTATAATTAAACTCATAGGCACTGGAGTCAAGTTATTATCTGTAACCAAAGCTTATGAAATGATGACAATAATTTTTCTAAGAGAGAGAGACCAGTGTGTCATACTGAATGGGGAGACTTCAACAGAAACAAGCGTAACATCAGGTGTGCCCCATGGCAGCGTAATAGGTCTGCTACTTTTTACAATTTACATAAATGAACTGGTTGATGGTATTGACAGCGGCATTAGACTGTTTGCCAATGATGCTGTAGTCTACAGGAGAGTAGTATCACTTGAAAGTTGTGAACAAATCAATGAGGATTTGCAAAAAATAAATGAAACTGGCAGTTATCTCTCAATATTAGTAAGTGTAACCTACTTTGTATAAGAAAGCAAAAATCCCTTTATTGTATGAGTACAAAATAAATGTCCAGTCTCTGGCAGCGGTAATAGCTGTCAAGTATCTGGGTGTGACTGTTTGAAATGAGCTGAAATGGAATGATTAGATTACACATGTAACAGGTAAGGCAAATTCTAGATTGCAGTTTATTGGTTGAATCCTGAAGTGATGCAGTCCTTCAGCAACCAATATTGCTTACAATACTATAGTTCGTCCAGTCTAAAAGTATTGTTCATCCTTATGGGACCCTTACCAGATGGGTCTGACTCATGATAGTGAGAAGGTCCAAAGAAGAGTGGCAAGATTTGTGAGTGGTACATTTAGCCATTGCAAGAGTGTTACAAATGTCATAGAAAATCTGAAGTGGGACACACTTGCATATAGACGACATGCTAAACAGAAGGGGCTGCTCACTAAATTCCAAAATCCTATCTTCGCTGAGGATGTAGAGTGTATATTATTACCAGCAACTTTCATGTCATGAAATGCTCACCATTCAAAGACAAGGGAAATTAGACCTCGTACCGTGGCATTCAGACAGTCATTTTTCCCTCATACGATCCGCAAATGGAACAGAGGGGGGAAATATGACTTTGGCGCAAATAGTGCCCTCTGCCACACACTGCTTGGTGGCTAGTAGAGTATGTATGTAAGTAGATGTAGAGCAGGAATGTCCTGCTTTTGTGCCCAGTAGAGGGAGTCCTAGCAGGCTGTCTCTTGGCAGCTGCCAATGTGACACCTCTTCATCTCTTCCTCATCATGACTCTCTCCTCCAATGAAACGTTCATGGTCTTTGGTCCCACAAAGAGGATTTGCAGCTACATTTAGCATCACAGTGTCCCCTTGTACTCAGCCTTCAGGAAACTAAATTGCATCCTTACGACAGCTTTGAGCTTTCAGATTTCTTCCCGGTTCATTTTGACTTTCCCCCTGAGGCTGGCATTCCATCTCATGGGGCCATCATGCTGCTCATACATGTGATGTTCTTAGTCAACTCCTCTCCCTGACTACCCATTTTCAAGCTGTTGGAGTTTGCCTTTTCCTTCCTCATCTGACTTTTTGCCTCTGTACTATTTATGTGTGCCATCCCTCGATGTCACCAGGGCAGACTTACTTCATTATAGCACAGCTACCTCCCACTTTTCTGCTACTTGATGCCTTTAACACACATCATCCCCTTTGGGGTTCTCCCAGAATCTGTCAGAGAGGTGCCCTCTTGGCTGATCTTAATGGACTCAACCTCTTCTGCATTAACTCTGGAGCACCTCCCAAGGAGGTCGACAATTGTTTTGTTTTGTATGGTATGTGTGTGGTGAACATGGGACCACAAGCTTGTGCAGCTGTCTTTCCTTTCCAGGCTGTATGCCTTCTCTTTCCCTCCCTGTCCCACTCCCCCCCTCCCCCCCCCCCTTTCTGCCCATCCCTTCTCTGTCACCCTCTCTTTGGGAGTATGTTTTGCACCTACGTCCAGAGGCAGACATGTGTGAATGAATGAAGTAGTTTCTCTTGTAGTTAGTCCTTCTCTTTCCTTGATTCTTCTCTTTATCTTCTTTTCCACTGCAACATTTGAGAATTCTTCTCTTCTTTCCTTATCTTCATTTGTCTGCTTTTCTTTCTTTCCTCCCTGTACATGTCTGAAGGCCGACCCACACATTCCCATGCATTGCCGGTAATGGGGTATTGCATAATTATGTGCCCAGGGTAGGCACGTAGGACATGTACATACCCCCTGGTAGTGGCCAGGCCCAGCAAAGGCTGCTTACCTGGTCTGGGACCTTCCAAATGTGCCAATTTGTCTCTCCATCCAGTTCTCAGTAGGTGTGACCTGAGGTGTGGACAGTCACCTAAGGCGGTATTGCCCTCAAAGAGGGCACCCATTAGGAAGGAGTGCACCATCAGAGATGCCAGTAATCATGAGCGATACTTTTGTAGTTGTTTCTTCTACATCTACAACTTCTGCTCACAAGAGAAAGCTAGATGAATATCAGACACAGAAAATTCTTAAATAAGTGCCAAATTTCCAAGTTGTTTCTTGGTCTGAGAAAGGTCAAGACTTCTCAACAGTAAACCCTTTCATTATTCAGAAAGGTGTCGATGCAGTTGCAGGTCCTGTAAAGTCTTGTTCCCAGTTACGAAATGGCACCTTGTTGTTAGAAACAGACAGCGCCTTCCAGACACAAAAATTGCTTTGAACTACACTGCTACATACCTTCCAGGTGGAAGGGCACCATTTGTTAAACTCATCACACAGAGTGGTCTATACCTGATAACTCAATAGATTATGCAATTAAGGCATTCAAAATTACTTGTCTGATCAGGGAGTTGAACCATGAATTTCCTTTCAAACCCTTTTCTTAAGAATTTACTTTACTTACTAGCGATTCATCAAGAACATTAACACATTTAATCACACTATGTGAACGTGGAACTAGTTGCCAGTGAGTAACTGATGAAAACAAATCAAATTTCTTTCAAAAAATGGAAATTTTATTCCTAAAGCCTTTTTTTTTAGAAACAGATTTAAAATTATAATCATAAAGCATCCTCTAAATATCAAGTTACAATTTATTCAGCGCCAGAAAGAACAAATTTTTGACAGTATGGGCTTTCGGGCTGAGAACCTTACCGCTCCCTTTTGACACGGCCGTAATCATGACCGCTCACAACAACATCTGAAAGACTACACTGGTGCAAATCTGCAACACACCAGATTACTTTAAACTAAAAATTTTAACTCGCACAAGCACATAAACTATGATGGGAGGGTGGCAACTTTATATACAAAAATGACCATTTAAATAAAAACCCATGAAATGCAGTCTTACATAAAATATACAAGGTTAGCCAAACATGCTCTACATTATACATATAACACCTATCAAGATGATACGCAAGATAAAAACATATTTCAGGAATTCAGCCATTAGACTTCAAGCAATAAATTCGTTAACACTGAATCTGACAAACCTGACAGAGGCAGCTATTAACATACGGCAGACTGACAGACAGACACTAACTGCCTAACAAATGTGGACGAGAGACAGACGAGCAAGCTGGGGATGAGAGACTGACCTAGAAAACAAGTAGAATTTAACAAGTAAATGAAACAACATATCACAAATCAGTAACTTCTAATAAACTGCAATGTCTGGCAAAGACCTGGCACAGCAACCCCAAAACACTCACCCAAACCATCCGCTGCCAGCTGCTTCAATGGATGCATGAAGGCGTGCCGATCTCCTGTCTCACAGCGTCGCATATAGCACCGGCCAGACCATTGTCATGGGTAGACTCCTGTTGCTCTCGTGCCGACCACGAAGCCACTATCCTTCGCTATATGGTGCAGCCCACTGGACTCACGTGGCGACCTCACATGCACTGACGCTCAAGGCGGGCAAGTCATCTTGTGTCTCAGTGCGCGACCGACCAACCGATCGGTCCAACCGCCAATGACCGTTGCCTGAACAACTTGAGCAGACTAGCGCGCAGACTCAGATGCAGGAACTCAGCCCCGACCAGGCAACCACTAGCTGAGTTCTGTTACTGGCAGAGTGGCAAGACTCTCATTTTGCTGGCTTTAAAGTTCGATCCAAATGACAGACATACTAGCACTCCAAACGACAGACAGACACTGACTGCCCCACACTGACCCAGTTGACCAACTGCTCCCAACTCGCCCCATAGTGAGCTCATAGAGCCCCTTAAATGCACATGAACAGGCTACCTTTCCCCTTTCCCACCAGAGGGGGAAACCAAAGCTGCGATTGTCACAGCGGTGCCACCGCCAGAAACGGAGGGCGACTGTTTCAAACTATGCACTGCAGCACGCTCTTCAAAACAGCAATTTTTACCAAGGCTCAGGAGTAACTGCCATACATCAAGTTGTGAAAAGTGCTGAAAAGGAATTGGTACTGACCTGCACTCTCTTCTTGACATTTTATGGAGTCCAACTTCCATCTAGTATTAAAGTGGGATATGAGATAATTTCAGTTTGCTCTTACATCCCCAGCTGGCTGCAGTGGCCAAGTGGTTCTAGGCGCTTCAATCCAGAACAGGCGACTGCTACGGTCGCAGTTCAAATCCTGCCTCGGGCATGGATGCATGTGATGTCCTTAGGTTAGTTAGGTTTAAGTTATACTAAGTTCTAGGGGACCGATGACCTCAGATGTTAAGTCCCATAGTGCTCAGAGCCATTTTTTTCCCCCTTACATCCCTAACCATACACGTTGCTATCAGTGTCAGAGATTTAATCATACCAGCCGTCACTTTCCAATACGGCCAAATGCAATACCTGTGGGAGGGATACCCATGAGTGTGATTATCTACCCCCATCCGCTCGCAGCATCAACTGTATGGGTGGCCACGGTGCTTCCTTTAGAGTTAGCCCAATTTTTAAAGATGAACAAATTATTCGGGAAACTCAGTGAAGGAAAAGGTATCTACCTTTGCTGCTCGTTAAGTTATTCACCAGTAGAAAACCCATTGTACTGCCAGCAGGTAAATATATCACTGTCCTCTACCTACTAAAGAGGTAGCCATGCAGACTTATGATCTGACCTTTAATGCCACAGTCGTCTGATCAGCCAGCCCAAAGATCCCTTTTTCAACCTCCCACTATTACCTGCTCACTCTAAGGCTCCAGTCCACAGCTCATTGTCTAGTGCCTTTCATTGCTACCTCTGTAACACTGATGCCCGGGTTTGATTCCTGGCCATGTTGGGGATTTTCTCTGCCTGGGACTGGGTGTTTGTGTTGCTCTCATCATTCCATCATCATTCATGATAGTGGCTACACTGAAGTGTGTACAGATTGGTAATATGTACATTCACTGATCACAATGTAGTTGAGTGCCCCAGAAACCAATCATCATCATCATCATCATCATCACAATCATCATCATCAAGGCTCCACCTTCATTGGCTCCTGCTAAATCATCCAAAACTGGCTTCCGGTGTTCCAAAAAAGAGACTACTCATGAAGACTTTTTACGTACCCAGATGTCAGAACTCTCAACTCCTCTTTCCTCTCAATGTCATGATTCCAAGGAGGCTCATAAGAAACACAGTTAGTCTCCTTCTCCGTCATGGCATGTCTCACCTACAGTGCCACCCAGAGGTAGCTACCCTCAGCCTACTTGGTGGAATGAGGTGTGCCATTATACAGTACATCAGTGGAGATGAACTCGTCATGTTTTCCGCCATCATCCTACATTGTCCAATTGTATCCACTATAAGCAGAAGGCAAGCTGGGACTTCTTTACCAGTTCCTTCAATACCTTCACTCTCTCATCAGTTGCTTGGAGTCGACTCTGACGGCTATCTGGAACATCTAGTTATTTCCGAATCTCTCGACTAACTGTTGTGTAGGATACCTTAGTGGACACAGTCTTAATCTCTAAATCGTTGTGTCGATACTTTGCTCATATTTCAAACTCTTCTAGTTACCCAGCAGCCTTTCTCTCAAAGAAATTGGTAGCAGAAGAGCGACCTCTTACTTTTTTCTCTCAAAATCATGAAAGCTACAAAGCCATTTTTTCTATACAGGAACTCATACATGCACCCTCCTCCTCCCGCTGCTCTGTAACTGGATGGTATCCACATCCAAATGTTGCTGCACCTATCATATCCTAGTCTGTGCTATCTCCTTCACCTTTATAACCGACTTTGGGCTGACAGTGCCTTTCCCAGAAGCTGGCTATCGTCATTCCTGTTTCAAAACCTGGAAAGGAAAACATCTCCCCTCCAACTATCGCTCAATCTCTCTCATGAGTAGTGTATGTAAGATTTTGGAGCATATGGTAAATTGCCATTTAGGCTGGTGGCTGGAGTCCCAAAACCTTTTAACACCTGCCCAATGCGACTTCTGAAAGCACTGTTCTGCAGTTGACCATCTTTTTGCTCTCGTCACTTATATCATGAACAAATTTCCCAGGAAACGCCAAACAGTAACAATATTTTTTGATCTGCAGAGGGTTTAAAATAGCTGTTCTAGAACAGGCATCCTCTGAACACTGTTCTCTTTGGGCTTTTGAGGTCGGCCACCCCTTTTTGTCCATGAATTTATGACAGAACGCACAATTAAGGTTCGGGTTAACACTACTCTACCCCACACTTTCTTCCAAGAAAACGGGGTGCCCCAAGGCTCTGTGCTAAGTGTTGTACTGTTTGCCAAAGCCATAAATCGAATTATGGATTATCTACTTCCTGATGTCTCAGGCTCCCTCTTTGTCGATGCTTTTGCGATTTACTACAGCTCTCAATGGATCAGCCTTCTTGAATGACACCTTCAAGGATGTCTCAATCACCTCCACTCATGAAGCATCGAAACCAACTTCTGATTTTCTCCCAGTAAGACTTTCTGTGTAAATTTTTGGCATCATACGGAGTACTATATGCCTTCCCTACATCTAGGCCCAGTTGACCTTCCATTCATGGATATTTCCAAATTCTTGGGACTTATGTTTGACAGAAAACTGACGTTTAATATCATTTAGTTCGCTGTCTGAGATCCCTCACAACCTCTGTGTTCTGAGTGGTACCACCTGGGGAATGGACCGAGTGGTCCTCCTTCGCCTCTATCATGCCTTAGTGCACTCGAAATTGGACTATGGAAGCATAGTTTACTCTTGTGCACAGCTATCTATTCTTTGGCATCTAGACTGTCCACCACCATGGATTGCATTTAGCATCGGAGCTTTTTACACTAGCCCCATGGAGAGCCTTTACTCTGAGACTACTGAACTTCTGCTGTCAACTCAGCGCGCTGTCCTTCTGAGTCGTTACACTTGTCATTTGTCTTCCATACCTGCTCATCTGACCCATGCCATTTTTTTCAATGTCTCCTTGGATTTATGGTATGCAGGCAGCCCTTCCTCTTTACTACCACCACAGGGAGTCCACTTCTGTCAACTGCTACTTTAACTTTCCTTCCAATTTCCTAAAACTTTCTACAGAAATGGGGGTACGACACCACCTTGGCTTCACCCCTCGACCTGCCTTCTCCATGACCTTTTTCAGCATCCCAATGATAGTACCCCCCTATAGTTTATCTTCGGGCATTTGCTGCTCTAGGCACACAAATAGAGGATGCGACATTTATTTGCAATGATGGCTCCAAGACCACCTTTGGTGTCGGGAGTGCCTATGTTCTTGGCGGCACCCTGTTTAGATTTTGGCTTCCTGACAAGTGTTAGATTTTTACTGTGGAGCTTTACCCTGTTCACCATGCTGTCCAATAAATTTTCACCATCTAGGAATACAGTATATTATATGTTTGGATTTTCTCAGCTCTCTTCTCAACCTCCAAGCTCTTTACCCCTTCACCCTCTGGTCTACCAGACCCAGGACTGCCTCCACTTGCTCAACTTGGAGGGCATCTATGTGGCATTCCTCTGGATCCCAGGGTATGTTGGTATACATGGAAATGAGGCAGCCGATACAATGGCAAATGCTGCAGTCTCTCTCCCTCGGCCCACTGTTCGCACGGTTCCCTTTGTCGATCTACAGAGTATTTTATGTCATCGTGTTGCTCTTTTATGGCACACACATTGTTCCGCACTCCAGGATAATAAATTATTGGACATGAAACCTCTTCTCAGTTCTTGTACCTCTTCCTTCCAGCCTCATCATTGGGAGGAGGTAATTTTAACTAGACTCCAGAGTGGGCACCGTCTTTTTAGCCACTGACATCCTTTGAGTGGTGCTCCTCTCCCACTTTGCCCCTACTCGATCATGGACAATGAGACACATTTTACTTCAGTGCTGCTTCTTTAATCTGCTATGCACCTGTTTACAGCTGTCACCTGATATATCTTCCCTTTTAGCAGATGATGTGCATTCCACTGATCCCGTCCTTGAGTTTATAAGTGTTAATGAGAAGACATCAGTCATTTGAAGCTCTCTTCAGGAAAAACAACCCCCTTCAATAGCACTTTTCTCCTTCCATTTTTTAGTTTCCCTCTGGCTTCAGTTTCACTCTAATTCCTCTTGATTTACATTATTGTTTTTGTCCTTCAATAAGCCACAAAATGGGCACTTTTTTTACAATGGTTGTTTTGCACCATAAAACCATAATTAAAAATAAATAAATAAAACAAAATAAAGACTGGAGCACCCACATTCCTTTCTGACTCTTCGCACACCTGTTCCCATTTGAAAGTATCCTTGTGGACTGCCCAGCTTGCCCATCATCTTGAGTGGTCTGTTCTTCCTGAAACCTACTCAGGCAACCATTTCCCATGTGCCATCTGTTACTGACTCCTATCCCACCTGCATGCAAACCCAAGTGGGAGCTTACTAAGGCTGATGCAGAATGTTCCATACCTCTCACCTTACTACAACGTGTCCCAGTCCATTGGTGGTCTGAGGTGTGCCTCAACTCAATTCATGCACAGACACGTGCTCTCCGAATTATTAATTGTCATCCTACAGTGGCAAGTTGCATTCATTATAAACAGATGTATGCACAGTGTTGTTGTGTTCTTTGAGATATCAAAAAAGCTAGCTGTATTTCGTTTACTAGTTATTTTAACAGTTGTGTGAGCCAACCTCTGACAGCTCTCTGGACCAAGATCCAATTGCCAATCTCCAGCCTAACAGCAATAGGGTCTACGATGAGAATGCCCGCTACTATCTTCAATACCTGGGGTCGCCAATTTGCTGAAATTTCGAGATCTTCCCACTATCACCCGGCCTTCCTCCATCTGTCTTTACTATGGGGGATCTAGATCATGCTCTCAGTACATTCCAATCCTCCACCCCAGGGCCAAATGCTGTCCACATACAGATGTTGCAGAACCTTTCTGTTGTGGGCAAGTACTTTTTCCTTCAAACGTACAACCACATTTGGGCAGAGGGCACATTTACCAGACGTTGGCATCAAGCCACTGTCATACTCATTCGTGAGGCCGGTAAGGACAAAAACCATCCTTCCAACTACTGCCCCATCTCTCTTCAGTTGTTTTTGCAAGGTGATAGAATGTATGATTCATGCCCGGCTGGTATGGTGGCTTCAATCTCGCAAATTACTAATGTCTGCACAGTGTGGACTTCAAGCATGCCATTCTGCAGTTGACCATCTAGTTACTTTGTCCACCAGTGCCATGAATGGTTTTCTGTGGAAGTACCAGACTGTTGCCATATTTTTTGATTTGTAGAAGGCCTACAACAACTACTGAAGAACTGGTATCCTCTGTACTCTTTACACACGGGGCTTCAGTGGCCCCTGCCCCGTCTCCTTCAGGAATTTTTAAAAGACAGAATTTTCATGGTGTGTGTGGCTTCTGCCTTGTCAGACACCTTTATCCAGGAAACTGGTATGCCTCAGTGTTCTGTCGTGAGTGTTGTCCTCTTTGCCATCACCATTAACCCTATAATGGCGTGTATTCCGCTGGGTGTCTCCGGCTTCCTTTTCCTTGACGATTTTGCGATCTATTGCAGTTGTTGCACCCAAGTTTTAAGTGTCTGCCATTTCCTGATGGAATTCCCATTTTTTTAACTGTTTACATTCCCACTTGGATTTGCCACCTGAGTTACTGGCGAGCTGTCGACCTCATTTTAGTTTTTATGGCGAAGGCCATTTAATTTTTAGTTCTGGACCTCTGTTTCTGTTTGGTGTACTTTATAGACCTTTGTACAAGTCCCTATTTTTAGCTGACTTCTCTTATGTTGATTGGGATTGATGTGTAGTCATTTTTTGACTCCTCTGTCTTCAGGCTCTATAGGTTTGACTTGGGCACATATGACCCCAGTTGTTTTTGCCCCCTTAAGCAAAACAGTCCAATCCAATATCAAATTCACTGCTAACTAAAAATAGACTGGTAAAAATTGAATCCTAAGTTCCAACAAGCCTGTCAGTTTGAGAGACGTGCTGTTCTTGTTTCAGAAAAAAAAAAAAAATATCTCATAAATTTGTGTGGTTCAAAAGTTATTAATGAAGATATGATTTCAAGCTATTCATTTTTATACCATCACGTTTTTAAAATCTGTGTTGATAAATTTTCTCAACAGGGTGATATTCTTACTTTCAAATATATTGCAATTGGAGGGATTTATCCAAAGTTTAAACTTTTTTAAAAATAAATTGTAAATGGTGACAATGGGAAACTGAAACAGTTTTGACAAAAATGTTATGATATCAAAAGAGTAATCATCATGCTTTTGCAAAATGCAGACACAAATCATTTTAAACATGAAATAATTAGTCCTAAAAACCCAGTTTGATTCCCTTTATGTCACTCTTGTTTTCTATTAATGATTAATCCATCATTTTCTTGTTATTGGCACACAAATCACAGAGCTACGGTTTGGCATCTCGTGGAAAGGCTACAAACAGTCATGATCAACACCAGACAAGGAAGATGAGATGTGTATTCAGGAGAGGACGAACAGTGTCAGTTGCAGTGGTGAAATCCCATGTGTGAATTTTGAAGTGTGTCCCGTATGATAACTGCACAAGTCATCCAGAACTGTTAATGGAAAGACAGTAGGGTGTGAGCAGTTAGGTACTGTACTTTTATGTGATGGAGTAGAGCATAAGTACAAGTGCGTATACTATATATTCCAAGACTGAAAATTATATCTGGCATTATTCATATTATGTGTTGTGGGAATAGACTACCCATGAAATATTTTCTAATGTCCGTAAATGAGATACTATTCAGTTGCAAATCAGTCTTAATATAAATACTTTAGTTGAAACTTCCTATCATATTAAAACTGTGTGATGGACTGAGACCTGAACTCGGAACCTTTGCCTTTTCCGGGCAAGTGTTCTACCAACTGAGCTACCCAGGCATGACTCACGACCCACCCTCATAGCTTTAATTCTGCCAGCACCATGCCTCCTACCTTCCAAACTTCACAGAAACTCTCTTGCAGACCTTGCAGAACTAGCACTGCTGGAAGAAAGGACACTGCAGAGACATGGCTTAGCCACAGCCTGGGGGATGTTTTGAGAATGAAATTTTCACTCTAAAGCATAGTGTGTGCTGATATGAAACTTGCTGGCATATTAGGAAGGCAAAGGCCCCAAGTTTGAGTCTGTCTGGCACACAGTTCTAATTTGCCAGGAAGTTTCATATTAGCGCACATTCCACTGCAGAGTGAAAATTTCATTCTTGAATATGTTAGTTATTGGTTGGAACAACAATGGCAACTATGCTCTTGCACAGTGAGGTAACAACAGGACAGTTAATTACAAATGACTTAATTGTCATCATTTTTTCCACTCAGTGTAGGCAAAACTCAAAGAAGTACACAGGTAGCACAAATGGCAAGTACCTTGAGAAATTTACATACGAAGCTACTTAATAGAGTTTTACTTTTTGTTTTTGTTTGATTACTTTTGTGTATATTTCTTTCTTCATATCTACTCACATTTGGAGCTATTGTTAAGTTTTATTGAATTATATTGTATTTTGATAGTGAAGAATTACAGAATTAGTGGAGAAAACGTAGACTATTATGTACAGAAATTTTCACATGTTGATGTATCATATTACTAATGACTTTAGCCACAAAGGAGAGCCTTTATGATGACAATACATAAGTAATTAATAAATAAGTTGAACATTCTCCTCCAGATGCACATTCAAGTGTATTTATGTGAAATGTTTCTCAGTGATAGGACACCGTGACAGCTGAACTGCACTGGCCATTACCATGGACACTTCTTTATGCTGATTATGTGATACTGGCAGCAGAAAAGAAGCTTGATCTGCAAAGCCAGACTCAACAATGGAGCAACTGGGTGGCGCAACACAGTTTGTGCCTTAATTTGAAGAAAACCAAGTACATGATATCAGACAGACATGAAATGGGAACCATCTTAATTAATGGTGAAGATCTGACTCGTGTGAGTAAGTTTAAGTACCTGGGTTCCGCAATTACTGTTGATGGCGAACTCACCGAAGAGGTCAACACCAGAACTCAGGCAGCCTGGATGAAGTGGCAAACAACAACTGGAGTCACTTTCAACTGCAGGATGAAAGTGCAATAGATTTTTTATTTTAAATTATCTGTCATTTGACTAGTCGCCTCGTACGGTTGTGAGTGCTGCCCAACTACAGTTGAGACAGAACGCCGCCTCACTGTGATGGAAATGAAGATGTTGTGGTGTGCGTACTGTAAGACCTTTGGTACACACACCATCAGATTATTTGACTTGTCGCTCTAATGAAGTAGGCGAGTGTCAGCAATATGTCTCGTGGTCTTATCATGGTGTGTTTATCTTCTGGCATTAGGTCAGACGATAGAAATGCTACTTGCACGCTTAGAGTAGAAGATTGACGGTGACCAACTTTAAACAGAACTTGATTAATTTTCACAGACATTTATTAAAATAATAACAAGCATAAAAATAACTTAACTTGGTTCTGGAAGCTATTTACAATTGACAATCTGAAGTTCCTTTGGTCTTGGTACGTTAATCTTATTCTCACATATCTCTGATACTTGACAAAGTGTCTATACATTTCCCTTCATGGCTATGTGCAGGAATATGATAATCTTATCAGGTGCAGACTCAAACTTGACTACAGACTAATGCAGACTGACTAATTGGATGTCTGTACACTCGTTATAATACCTCGCGCGTTCAGGTATCACTGCGCGAGTGTGATCCGTGAGGAGAAAAGGTTCTACATTTGCAGCAATCTCATTGGCTGTGTTACATATTAATACGTGGATCAGCAGAAGCAGAATTTGGTCCGTCTCTAAGACAGCGCCATCTCGTAGTGCGGAGATGGACAAGCGCTGCGCCTGCACTGTTGTGCTTAGTGGGGCGCGCTCTAGTGGGAAAGTTGTGTACGCGCTGACTACGCAGAACTATGTACACAACAGATGCTAAGATGGACAGTGGGCCACACTAAGTTAGATCATGTTTCCAATAACAGCATTAGGAAACACTTTGGTTTTCCACTGATCCAAGACAAGATGCTTTAGAGTCGAGTTCAATGCTTTGGGCAGCTTTTACAGGCCAGTGATGGCTCTATTGCCAGAGTGGGTTAGACACTTGAAGTCATCGGCAGAAGACGCAAAGGACAACCTAAGCAACGTTGGGCTGATACGATTCATAAAGACCTTAAATGCATGAACTTGCAACCCGTGGTAGAGCAAAATGGAGACAATGGACCCATGTAGCAGATGCCACAGGCATGTGGGATAAACGGTGAAGGAAAATAAGAAGAAGTTTCTCGGTGATAGGTGTTGATAGGTAAAAATCAGTTACTCAATCAATAGAATTTTCATAGGTCAATTCTTCAAAGTAATTGCGGTATGTATATTAGTCACCATATTTCTTGTGCTGAAAGGGTTCTGCTTATCTGTGTGGATCAGCTCTTCTGAGCTCACCTAGTTTTCCTTTTGTGTCAAAAGGAGCTGAAGGAGATTTCTGCTGCTCAGTGTACCCATTACAATTTTAGATGACAGATGGACAACATCTGCATGTATTACCGTCAGACAAGAGAATATATGTCTGTTGTATCATGCCAAGCATTTCGTCGATGTCACTGTGGTCACATTTTCTCCATGTCCTTCATCCATAGCCCCACTGAGCAGAAGTACATGACACAGCATGTAGAAGTGCCCATTCGTGAACTGCCTCTCCGACAGCACAGGATCGGTACCACCCCGATCTGCACAGAGTGTGAAACACCTCCTGTAAGTGCGGTGCTTGCTGCTTGCTAACTACCTCAACTCATGAACATCTTTCATTTGCCAGCAGAAAGGAGAGAAGTGGACCTCTCATTCCCAGAATGACACATCATGCTTCACCAATATGGGCACACATGCATGCAAGTTTCTCCAGATATGTGATATCCAGATAAAGCCCCTTATTGATCATAACATGCCACAGAATTACCATATTGAGGCAACATGTACAACAACCCAGAAGAAACAGTAAGAATGGAACACCAGGAATTAAGTGCTCCGATTAAAAATGGTCTAACAAGCAGACAGTGTGGTGAATGAGTTTTTGCAATTTTTTATGTTTACTGTAGGTGATTTTTAAATGTAGGTTCCTGTCCTAATAGCAGTTCCGTAAACTTAAAATACACGAAAATGGAGAAAAAAAAAAAAAATCTGTGTGCAAGGATAGTAATTATTGCTTCGCGTCTCGTTTCAGGCATTATTTTTTCATTATTTCCCTTTACCCCATTCAATTTGAATCACAAAGTCATTTAAATATAAAAATCAAGCAAGTATCTGCAAGGTATCACACCTAGTTGCTATTTTTATCAAAAATGCACACCTCCGTATTATAATTACATATCATACACAAAATATTTCATTGCAAATATACTTTTGAAATTACTGATCTTTTACAAAAGAATTACTGATATGTTATAAAAGACTCCTTAAATTAAAGAAAAGCATTACAAATAAATTCGTTTTCATTCTTACATATTTTATGCTCCATGGGATGTCCACGAAATATGCAACTTTGTTTAAAATTTGAGCAGAGCTAGGGGTTGAACTTGTGCCAAACACAGGGTGGGCAAGCATTCTACTACACAGTCACATGACCTGTCAAAGAGAAGTGACCTCACTTCCACTTATTAAAGGAGGTCAGAGAACTTCAAACTTGATTGTTTCCAGACGTTTTGAGAGTTGCATTGAACTGCTTTTGCCAACTGAATTTGAGATCCAAACTTCACGTAACAAATATAAAAAAGACACTAAGTTCAATTGCCACGTGGCTTCCTCTTAAGTCAAGGATGTGAGCTTTCTTCCAGTCTGTTCAATCTGTACACTGAAAAAGCTGTGATGCAGCTAAGACAGGTTTATGAGTGGGCCAAAGATTCAGGATGAAAAGATATCAATGGTAAGATACACTGCTGACCTCGCTATTGTCAGAAGAAGTGAGAAAGAATTACACATCATACTGAATGAAATGTACAGTGTATTGATAACATAATATGGACAGAGTAAACTGAATTAAGCCTGAAGTTCTGAATAAAGCAGAAGTGAGGCTACAGAAACCACAAAGTAGATAAAGCGAAGGAACTATACTGCCCTGGGAGCAAAAAAAATGTATAGTGGATGAATCGAGCTCCTCCCAGCAAAATGTACCACCGGTCATCAACCTATCCAATGTGCCTTGTGAACTATTCCAGCTGCTGCTGTAGGCACCCTATACACACTCAGATAATACACATTGTTGGAACAAACTGCCAATAAATAGCAGTTGCGTGTGTCAGTGTTTTTAATTAACACCCAAGGCATTCATACACCAACACCCTGACACTATTTAGATTCAGATTTTCAGTTCTCATTCAAACACACGGATAAGCTCAACATGATAAAAATCAGAAAAGGCTATTTCGACATGCTGAGAAGTTTATAATGCAATAAAGTCTTCACCCCCCTCCCCCCTGCCCACCCTTGTAACACTGGAATCAGTATGTGTGAGGATGGTGGGCAGATCTCCATTGAGACTGCGGACTACCCTAATATCAGTATATAGGACACAAGTGCCATAATATGCTGAACTGAAAGTGACATCCCACAAACCTCACTGAGTGGTGGGTCCTCCCACTGGAGGAGGAAGCCATTTGCTAAAGGGTTATGTCCGACGTGCTGTCTGGTATGTAGACCCTCCTTCCAACAGTGAGGCTGACATGTAGTCTGCCGTGCCTTTGAGGTCGATTTGAGAGACTGCAGTTGGTTTTCTGTCACGTGCAACCATTCAGTCTCCCACTGGTGCATGATGCATCTGTCAGAAAATGAGATAGTGGCATGCAACAGGTGGAACATTGATGGGCAGCACAATCCCAACATGCTTCCTCGGTGACTTTGTTGGCCATTTTGTTGCGCTGTATCACGATGTGGCCAGGTATCCAGCAAAGGGCTACCTCCTTACCACAGTGCTGGAGCCACTGCAAGGAGTCGTAAATGAGCTGAAGAGCTGGTCAACTGGATACATTTGGTGAAATGCTTGCAGTGCACTAAATGAGTCAGAACAGACAAGAAAACTTGTATGATGATGGCTGTGAGCCCTCTCCAGTGATATCATAATGTCATATAATTCCAATTCATAATTTGTAAATTGTTCCGAAAGACACACTTTAAAAACCCTATCAGGGGAAACGGCAGAACAACTGAGGACATTCTCTTGCTTGGATCCATCTGCATAAATTATGATTAAACTGTGGTACATACTTAAAATTAACGAAAACAAAGTTGTAAAAACATAATCTGGAGTACAAGTTTTCTTGTACTGCGTCAAGCTAAAAATCACTTTCGGCCTCTGTAGATACCAAGGCGGCAATGCAATCCATCCCTGGCTTGGTTGCATGGAGCCAATTCCTGAACAGTCATTCAATGTTTCATTAGACCACTGAACTAAATGTGATGATTGAGGTGGCGCTGAGATTTTCAGCGCCTGTCGAACCGCAAGGATACGTCGCCAAATCCAGAGTGATAAGGGGTACACTCCAGTGACTCATAAGGATGCTATAGTCCTTGCCTGGTTTGCAGAAAGGAATTAATATTGCCTCCTTCCAAGTTGTGGTATACTGTCCATCAAACCAGATCTGATTGAAACAAGAGAGAGAAGCTCTCCTTTCACTTCAGGGCACAGATGACAAAACATGGCGAAACGAATCTCATCAGGTCCTGGAGGAGTGTCTCTGACTGCAGACAAAGCTGATTCACATGAAGAACAGTAGGTTGTTGATTTCTTCATTACACAAGAAGAAACTGAGATTGCTCATCTATGCATGGAGAACAGTAGGTTGTAGATTTCTTCATTACGCAAGATGAAACTGAGCTTCCGCATCTATGAAGCCCTACAGAATACTCGAAAAGCAGAAGCTTGTCTGGATAATGTAGTAACACCTTAAGTTTCAGCTGAATAATTCTTTACTGTGGGTTCTGGTGTGTCCCCCAAGATGCCATTACTTAACAAGGTTATGAGGGGACGTGTACTGCCCTTGATGAAAACTGCCTTACTGATTCCAAAATTTGCACAGTGGAAGTGGATTGATTAATAGGAGTTGTGAATTCCCTCCAGGAAGCTCTTCTGTTCTTTTATCATTCACCTGGCCTGTGCTCATGCAGATCTGAAGGTATGAAGGTTTTCTGTAGTTGGACAGTGTTTGAAGTTCTGCAGAGCTGTTTGTCTGGCCCAGACTGCTAACTGACAGTCATCGATACACCAAATTAGAGGCCATTGTCTGAGGTGGTTACTAGACCCAGGTATGGACTCTGTGGCAGCACATTATATCTCACAAGGGATATGGGTCGTCATCTTCTGTACACAATACTTTTGTTCAGAAACAACCTGTTGACTGTACAGCTACCAATTTTCCCTTTATAGCATTCATGTGTGTTGTCTCCTGTCAGCCAACATCCTAGTTGGCAGGCGGATCCACACTGGGAAGTGATCACTAGAATGTAAGTCTGTAGCCACTTCCCACTGAACTGAGTCTGCAATAGCTGGGGAGCAAAAACCAAGATCAATGGCTGAAAGAGACCCTATATCTGTGGGAAAGTGTGTCATCTGACTCACATTCAGAAGACAGATGTTCTCAGAATGGATGAGATGCTCTGTCGTCCATACTGTGGAGCACATAGTAGTGAAGGGCCATAGCACGTTGTGTGCATCGAGGCCTCCCACAAGGAGGAATGGGATTGGGAGTGCCTGGAAGAGTTCTACCGCTGCCTTTGCATCCAATGCATCATTATGTGGAAGGTATAGAGAACACATTGTGGTATTAAAGGGTGCAAGAACTTTCATGGCAATTGTTTGCATGATCATGGTAAGGGGGACAGGAAAGGAGCAGCATCTGTTGTCAAATGAAAAAGCGACTCCACCTTTAGCACTGTCTCCAGTAGTATTATCCTTCATTTATAAGTGGTAACCCTGTAATACAGGTGTGTTGGTGACTTTAAGATGTGTTTCTTGTAAGCAGATGCAGAACGGTTTCTCCTAGAGCAGGAGCTGTAATTCTGACAAATCTGAAGGTTGTTGTTGTTGTTGTTGTTGTTGTTGTTGTTGTTGTCTTCAGTCCTGAGACTGGTTTGATGCAGCTCTCCATGCTACTCCATCCTGTGCAAGCTTCTTCATCTCCCAGTACCTACTTCTACCTACTTCCTTCTGAATCTGCTTAGTGTATTCATCTCTTGGTCTCCCTCTACAATTTTTACCCTCCACACTGCCCTCCAATACAAAATTGGTGATCCCTTGATGCCTCAAAACATGCCCTACCAACTGACCCCTTCTTCTAGTCAATTTGTGCCACAAACTCCTCTTCTCCCCAATTCTATTCAACACCTCCTTATTAGTTATGAGATCTACCCATCTAATCTTAAGCATTCTTCTGTAGCACCACATTTCAAAATCTTCTATTCTCTTCTTGTCCAAACTATTTATCGTCCATGTTTCCCTTCCATACATGGCTGTACTCCATACAAATACTTTCAGAAACGACTTCCTGACACTTAAATCTATACTCAAGGTTAACAAATTTCTCTTCTTCAGAAACGCTTTACTTGCCATTGCCAGTCTACATTTTATGTCCTCTCTACCTTGACCATCATCAGTTACTTTGTTCCCCAAATAGCAAAACTCCTTTATTACTTTAAGTGTCTTATTTCCTAATCTAATTCCCTCAGCATCACCCGACTTAATTTGACTACATTCCATTATCCTTGTTTTGCTTTTGTTGATTTTCATCTTATATCCTCCTTTCAAGACACTGTCCATTCCATTAAGCTGCTCTTCCAGGTCCTTTGCTGTCTCTGACAGAATTACAATGTCATCAGCGAACCTCAAAGTTTTTATTTCTTCTCCATGGATTTTAATACCTACTCTGAACTTTTCTTTTGTTTCCTTTATTTCTTGCTCAATATACAGATCGAATAACATTGGGGATAGGCTACAACCCTGTCTCACCCCCTTCCAAAAGACTGCTTCCCTTTCATGTCCCTCGACTCCTGACTGCAATCTGTTTTCTGTACAAATTGTAAATAGCCTTTCGCTCCCTGTATTTAACCCCTGCCACCTTCAGACAGTCACCACTGTCAAAAGGTTTCTCTAAGTCTACAAATGCTAGAAACGTAGGTTTGCCTTTCCTTAATCTTTATTCTAAGATAAGTCGTAGAGTCAGTATTGCCTCATGTGTTCCAATATTTTTACGTAATCCAAACTGATCTTCCCTGAGTTCAGCTTCTACCAATTTTTTCATTCATCTGTAAAGAATTGGTGTTTGTATTTTGCAGCCATGGCTTATTAAACTGATATTTCAGTAATTTTCACATCTGTCAGCACCTGCATTCTTTGGGATTGGAATTATTATATTCTTCTTGAAGTCTGAGGGTATTTCGCCTGTCTCATACATCTTGCTCACTAGATGGTAGAGTTTTGTTATGCCTGGCTCTCCCAAGGCTGTCAGTAGTTCCAATGGAATGTTGTCTACTCCCAGGGCCTTGTTTCGACTTAGGTCTTTCAGTGCTCTGTCAAACTCTTCACGCAGTATCATATCTCCTATTTCATCGTCATATACATTCTCTTTCATTTCTATAATATTGTCCTCAAGAACGATATCCATTTAAATTCCACTGCAACACAGAAGTGCCTGTGGAAGCCATTGTTTAGGGATGGTTTTCCTTTCCTTTCTCCATCAGAGTTAGTGATTTATTGGGGAGGTCAGGGGGAACTTTAGCCATTCTGGTTCCTCTGACTGGAAGTCCATATCCTCCAGAGCATAGTCCCCATCAGAGAGGAGTGAGCTTGCTGGTCTGAAGGTGTAACTACACTTTCTTGAATTTGGAACAACTTTTCAAAGGACATTTTTATTTACTGATGGTAGAAGTTGGTTCCCTAGGTTGTGGGGATGGCTTAGTTGGCTTCTTATGGTGGGTAGTGGTATGTGGCTTAGGTGGCAAGCCCATTTCTGATGGCTTTCGAACAACTTCAGTTTCAAGTGGAGCATTTCCCCCACAGGTACACTCACAAATGCTTGTGCTCATACTTGAACCTATGGTCTGAGTTAGTGTGGAGGCATCACACTTAGTGACTGGCATCTTAAGGGCTGAAATAACAGAAGTAGCAAATACCAGAGGTTTCGTAGCTTTGAAAGCTCTTTTAGTTTCACCATAGAGTATGCATGTCTTGACTTTCAACTCCTGAATTTTCCTTTACTTGTTGTAAACCTCATACTTTCTGCTCCACACTGGGTGACCCCTGGAGCAGTTTACTCATTTCAGAGGAAGTGTACAAGAATTGCCTGATTCATGAGCTGAGCCTCCACAATTGCTCATAACATCCCATAGTGGTATGGCCAAATTTTTGACATTTGTAGAATCACATTGGTTCAGGAACAAATGGGTGAACCTTAAGACAGATATAGCCTGCAAGGAATGTTCAGCTAATTCTGGAGTACTAAACATTAGAACAAATGTTGCTGATCTTTCCATTTTTCCATTGCCTCTCTTCTTACAGTTCTGCACTTCTGTGATGCCCATATTTTTCAATTCATCATGTAACTCTGTGGGTTCCACCTCCAAAATATTAAAGGAGGTTACCACACCCCCACTAAAGTTAGGACTGTTATGTAACTCAGACTTGACTGGGTAGTCAGGTAAGGCTTTACATCCCAGAAGCTTAGATACTTGGTTCCAAATAGCAGTTTCAACTAGAAGTTCTTTCATTGCAAAGCTGTTTGACACATTTTGGAACCCAGTAATACCTTCCAATACCTTATGAATGTAGAAATGGGAGAACTTCTCAAAGGTTCCTCCTGTTTGCTTGATTACTGTGGAAGTGTTATGGCACACTAATGCCCTGTTAACATGATAATGAGACTTCTTTTCCGGAAGACTGACCAACTGAGCTCTTTTGATGAGTGAGTGTATGTGTTACCTGATGGTACACCTATTCTGTTAGGAGTAATAGTTTGATGGGACCATTCCATAGGAATCCCACAGAATGCTAGGGAAACAACTGTCAACCCAGACAGTGCCCTGCATGCCAGAGCAAGCCTTATACAACTGGGCAGCAGCAGGTGTCCCAGAGGTTGCCTGCTAGTGACTGTTTTACCTCAACAGCCATTCGTCTCATCAGGATGTAAGACATCTTGAGAGCGAGTTTCGTTTTTTTTTCTCCATGGTCCAGGTGGTGAAGCCAAGACCTCCATTCTGCAAAACACATAGCATTCCACCACTGCACCACATGGTGGTCACAGAAGCATGACACTGGACTCGCATTCGGGAGGACGACGATTCAATCCCGTCTCTGGCCATCCTGATTTAGGTTTTCCGTGATTTCCCTAAATCGTTTCAGGCAAATGCCGGGATGGTTACTTTGAAAGGGCACGGCCGATTTCCTTCCCAATGCTTCCCTAACCCGAGCTTGCGCTCCGTCTCTAATGACCTCGTTGTCGACGGGACGTTAAACACTAACCACCACCACCACCACAGAAGCATGCCCAGAGTTGTGGTGATAGAGGGCTGGTGGCACTTACTAGTCTCCAGCTAAGGAACTTCAGACCACCAAGTCCGTACTCAGCACACAAATGCTGAGCCCCTGGGGGTGGCCAAATGCATGCCATGATGGTGGATAACATTGAGACGGCATAAGAGGGACAGATGTGCAGATGCAGAAATGAAACACCCATAGTCTAGTTTTGACCGGACAAGGGACCGGTACAAATCGAGGAGGGTGGTTGGATCTGCTTCCCAGGAATTACCATTGACGACATGTAGGACACTGGGGGATAAATACAGTGAGCTGCCAGTTAAGACATGTAGGAGGACCAAGAGAGATTCTTATCAAGCGTGAGCCCCAGAAATTTCATAGTTTTAACAAACAGAAGAGCAACAGGCCCAAGACGTAAGGACAGTGGAAGAAACCAACTGCACCACCAGAAATTCATACAAATGGTTTTGTCAATGGAAACACGAACGCCATTGTCACTGCTCTATGAGTAAAGACAGTTGAAACAACACTGAAGACACCACTCAATGAGACAAGTCCATGCAGAACTGCAGTAGATGGCAAAATCGCCAATGAAAAGGATGCCAGTGATGCCTGGCGGGAGACAGACCATTACAGAGTCAATGCTGACAGCAAAGAGGACGATGCACAAGATGGAACCATGAGGCACACCATTTTCAAGGATAAAGGTGTCTGTCAAGGCAGAACCCACAAGTACCATGAAGACTTGGGCTTTTAAAAATTCCTGAAGGAAACGGGGCAAGTGGCCATGGAAACCACACGTGTAGAGGGTACAGAGGATACCAGTTCTCCAGCAGGTGTCATAGGCTTTCTCCAACTCGAAAAACATGGCAACAGTCTGGTATTTCCACAGAAAACCATTCATGATGTGAAGTACTGTATATGCGGTCTCTTTTACAGATGAACTAATTTCCTACAATTCTTCCAGTAAATCCAAATCAAAAAGTTGCCTTCTTTACTGGCATACCTGTGTTCATTCCATTTCATATTGCTTTGCAACATTATGCATAGATATTTAATCAACATGTATCATGTCAAGTGGCCATTTTCATAACTGCAGCAGTGCACCAAAGTCCACTGTTTTGTCCTGCGAGTTTACCCAGCTTCTCTCTAGATGTGACTTATTCTGAATTTCCCCTGTGCTCTATAGACAGTTAATAAAACATGGAACTGCACCTAACACATACACAAAAGATATTTAACTAGATTGTATCACCACCCTCCATAGTGTAGATAGGAACTTTGACTGCTGTGTGTTCAGATTCCAGCTGAGTTGATGACCCTTCACTCACAGCTCCAGGAGTCTTGGCTTCAGTCACACAGTTTGAGGCTGTTGCAAATGGGCTTACTATGGGGAAGGGGGGGTCAGACATGTGGACCTATGGATGTCCAGCACATGACATGTGTCCCCCAATTGGTTCACTACTGTGGCTGCCCTGGGTCCTGATCTCTCACATGTAGTTGGGTAGGAGGTGGTTCTCAGTTGATGCGGGTAGCAAAAGACTTTCTGAGGAGTCGATCACAGTGTCTGCGCAGTATGTCTGTCAACTGCAGACATCACTCAAAACTTGTTCGACAAAGACCCTGAGTCAAATGCAGTCACCCGACTCCATAGGTAGCTTCTTGGCCTGCAAGATCATGGCTTTCACAGAGGGTGGGATTATGTGCAGTTGCAAGCACCAGTGTTAGGCACATAATGGGGCCGTTCGTGGATATGGATACTAAAGAGGAGAAGCAATCCAGTGTACTCACTGTGTGCATGTGGGAACTAAGGATGTGTGTCACTTTGGACCAGAAGAGATTCTCTCTGGTTTCAGGTGGCTAACTGGAGCCATAAAAACTGCAGTCTTGCTTGCGAGATGAAGATGGAGCTCACCATCTGCAGCATTATTGACAGATCTGACTGAGGTCCTTTGATTCAGAGCCTCCATTCATCTCTGTACAAGATACTAAGATGGTACTGTGGCCATGTTGGCTGCAGATTCATCGACTTGCACCATTGAGTGGTGGGATTCTGGGTTCTGGTTTCAGAGGTAGTTTTTCTTTTAAATAAATTGAAGTAGATAGTTCCTGTGGTTAGTATGGGTAGAAGTTATAGTTGACAATTGGAATGAATTGCTAATTGGTCTGTTGTAGGGACCCTCTGACTCAGATGATACAGCTACTGAACAGTTCAAAGAAAATTCAGTTCAAATAGGTGCTCCTCTCATACCTTTATAATTGGTTGTGACCTCCATCTATCTTGGATATATTGTTGAAAATCCACATTTATAGTCGGTGGTATACATAAAACATCATCCAAAATCATACTGAATGCTTTTTCAGAAAATTATGTTGAACAATTCGTTCAGGAGCCTACTCAAAGTGCAAATGGTTGCCAAAACATACTTCACCTCTTAGCAAGAAATAATCCTGAGCAGATAGGGAGCATCATGACTGATACAGGGATTGGTGACCTCAACATTTGTTGAGAGTCTGAATACATCCAAATCCACCTAAAATAAACACACAGTACATCTACTTAAAAAATAGTTGAAAATTAATTTAGCACCTTCCTGAGTGACAGTTTCCACACCTTCCAGTCTGACTATATAAGCATACACCAAGTGTAGCTTGGATTTGAAAGAAATAGTGTTTATAACAGTTGAGAGATATATACCATATAAATTAATAAGAGATGGTACTGATCCCCCATGATACACAAAACAGGTTACAACACTGTTGCAAAAGCAATGGAAACAAGCAAACCAAACTTACATCCACACAAGATTGGCAAAATTTTACAGAAGTTCAAACTTTGGCATGAACTTCAATGCAAATGCCTTTAATAATTTCCACAACAAATTTCTACAGACATCTCACAGAGATACTGGTCATATTGAAAGAATACCTGTGGTATGATGCAATCAATACCTGCAATCTGCGATAACAATGGTGATGTTACTGATCAAGTGCTACTAAACCAAAGGTACTAACCACTATTTTTGAAAATTCTTTTGTCAAAGAAGACTAATCAGATATTCCAGAACTTGAATTGAGAACAATCACCAAAATGAGTAACTTGGAGGTCGATATTTTTGGTGTAATGAAGCAGCTTAAATCACTTAATAAAGGCAAGACCTCTACTCCAGGATTTTCACAAATTGGCTGCCTTTACAAGTTACCTGATACAATAGCTCCATGCGTATTACCTGCCTGTATCTGTTTATATAGTGCAAAGGGCAAATGTACCGTGTTTGCAGATGACACCAGCATTGTTACAGAATATGTGTCAAACACAGTCAACAATAACATTTTACCCAAAGTCTTTAACTTGTTGACTGTTAACACCCTTTCTGGCAAATTAAGCAACATACATTTTATGCAGTTTAGAAAAAGTCACAAAAATCCAGAGGAATATTCAGTGACCCTTTACAACCAGGAGTTAGGAGAGCTGACAGCACCAACCCCTTGGGCACTCGCACAAGACTGCAAACTACACTGGAAACATTAAATGCATCAAATGGAGAGGAGATAGTTCACAATCCATTTCATTCTTGATGCAAAAGCTGCTGAGATCAGTGTTAAAAACTTTTAATTTTCAATAGAACTTTTAAATTACATGTGGTCATCAGTTACAACAAACAGCAATCACAGCAGTTATTGGAAACATTTTACTGTGGAAGAGACAAATAAAAACAGAAGTGTTAGCATTGATGAGGAGGGATAATTTGAGGACTCAGTTAATATAGAAGAAGATTTTAGACTTGAAGATACCATGATTAATGCAACAGAAGATAGTGACACTAAAAGTTGAGAACCGACAATGCACGGTTCAACCATGGCAGCTAATCGTCAAATGGGGTTGGCTATTTTGAGCAATTATTTACTGTTGCAGGTACTGCAGAAAAATTGAAAGATCTTGTCAAGAAATTTTTTTGTTTTGTTTTAGGGCACAAAAACAATTAGCATCATACGCACCCATGTGAAACCTGTAGAACATGAAGACAACTTGTAGTCATTTTTAACTTCTCTCATTAATCCCAATTGATGGAAGAGAAGACAGCTAAAAACAGGGACATGGACACAGGTCTATAAAATATGCCATAGAGAAATGGAGGTCATGAACTAAAAATTAAATGTCCTTCACCATATTGCTACAACAGATGAAAAGTAAAATGCGGTCAACATCCTGTGCATCATTCGCTAGAATGGCCAATAACTCAGATGGCGAACACACATGAGAATGTAAGCAGTTAAAGAAAGGGCATTCAGTCACGAAATGGTGGACCATCAAAAGTACAGCACAATGTGCAGAAAGTGGTGGGGGAGCAGCACCATTAAAAATGGTGATACTGAAAAGACAGTACCCAATATGCAACCTACTTAATATGATATCGTTGTGGTGGGAGAGCTGAGAGGAGGTCATCCAAGCTGCTGGGAAAGGCTTAATAACCCGGAACTTGTTCCCGTGAAGGGAGGACCAGTGGTGATGCCAAAGTGACACCACCCTCTAATACACGGTAACGTAGATATCACTGGAGGGAATGTAAGAACTAGCGAGCTGAGGTATGAGGATTGCTGCCTTGGCAGCAGCATCAGCGGCCTCATTTCCTGTCAGACCAACATGACCAGGAACAACATGAATGTTATAGTGATTCCATCAAGAGTAGGAAGTGACATCTCTCCTGGACCCATTGCACTAAGGGATGGATGGTTTACAGCACACAGAGGCTTTGAAGGTCACTGAGAGAGTTGGAGCAGATTATGCAATTGAAAAGCCTGTGTTACCAAGTGTACTGCATGGCCTGATACAGGGCAAAAAGCACTGCTGTAAATACTGAGCAGTGTTCTGAAAAACAATACCAAAAAATGTTGGTGCCAAACACAAATGTACACCTGACACCAAGCTCAGTCTGAGAGCCATCAGTATACACAAAGGTAATACTGTGAAGTTCCGTTTGAAGGTCGTGAAACTGAAGGCAATCGAGTGTGGCTGGAGTAGTGTCCTTAGGAAGCGAATGATGGCCAAGGTGAACACGGGCTGCCACACATGCCAAGGTGGTGAAGGGTTTACACCCATCAGAAAAGTTGCAGGTAGCCTGAAGTTAAGCTGCTGGAGCAAGAGCCAGAAGCAAACTCCAGGAGGTAACAGAGTAGAGGGACTCACCTCACACTGGTGATCAAAGGAGTCATCGAAGAAGGAGGCATAGGATGTGTGGCCACGCATGGTAGAAAAGCGTCATGCATAGCTGCTGAGGAGAAAGTGACGGTGGTAGGAAGCAGTAGTTTGGAAGATTCTGCATACAGACTGTCAACTGAGCTATTGTAAAGGGCTCCAGTGGCCAAACAGTTACAACGATGGTAGATAGTATTGAGATAGCGTAAGTGGGATGGATGTGCAAGTGCATAAACATAACATCCATAGTCTCATAGTCTAGTTTCGAACAGACAAGGCTCAGGCCAAATGGAGAAAGGTGGTTCAATCTACTCCCCAGGAAGTACCACTGAGGACACATAGGTCACTGAGGGACTGCATACAGTGGGCTGCCATGTAAGTCATGTTGGAGGACCAAGGAAGTTTCCTATCAAGCATGAGCCCAAGGAATTTACTAGTGTCAACTGGCAGAAGAGCAACAAGCAAGATGGAAGAAACCAGTTGCCCCGCCAGATATACAAAGAGTTTTGTCAGTGGAAAAACCAAAGCCATTGCTCAATGAGTAAAGATGATTGATACACCATTGAAGACACCACTCAATGAGAGAGGTCTGTGGAGGACTGCAATAGATGGCAAAATTGTCAATGGTAAGGGAGCCAGAGATGCCCAGCTGGAGACAGGTTAATGGCAACAGTAAAGAGGATGACGCTCACTCAGGATGGAAACCTGAGGCATACTGTTTTCATGGATAATTGTGTCCATTAAGGCAGAACACACATGTACCTTGAAAACTTGGTCTTTTAAAAATTCCTGAAGGAAACAGGGCAGGTAGCCACAGAAGCCTAACATGTAGAGAGTACAGAGGATATCAGGCCTCCAGCAGGTGTCATAGGCTATCTCCAAACCGAAAAACATGGCCACAGTCTGGGATTTCCGCAGAAAACTATTCAAGACATGGATGGAGAAAATGACAAGATGGTCAATTGAAGAACGGCATGCTCAAAATGCACACTGTGCAGTGGTTAGTAATTTGTGAGACTTGAGCCACCCTATCAGCTGGGCATGAATCATACATTCCATCTCCTGGCAAACACAGCTGGTGAGAGAAATGGGGCAGTAACTAGAAGGAAAGTGTTTGTCCATACCGGGCTTAGGTATGATGGATATAACAGTGGGTTCATGCCAGTGTCCAAGAAAAGTGCCCTCTGCCCAGATGTGATTGTATGGATAAAGCAGAAAGTCCTTTCCCCCCAAGAGAAACAGGGTGTATAAAGGGACAAGGAAAAAAATTTCCCGAATTTTTCCCAGATTTCATAGTTAAAAATACATGCTAAGTAAAAGTGTACTTTTCCCCAGAACTGTAAAACTTAACCATTCAGTCGATTGGTAAGGTTCCAGCAGATAACTTGCTGGCACTTTCGAAAATGAAACAGCAGGGGAAAAAAAATCCGGTTTCTGATATATCTGTGATGTGCAGCAACATGTACACTGTATCTTCTCGCATTACGATATGCTGCATATTTTTTTATTATGAAAGTATAAATTCAAATTATGCCAAACACAGCACTTTAGTTTTTGAAGAATGGAAAATGTGATTGCGATCCACTTTTGTAAGCCAGTCATAGCTCATGTTACATGATATGACCAGCTGATGACAGCAGGTATTCAGAGCATAGGACACATGACATAGTCAGCCAATAAGAACATCATTGTTAGATAGTGCAAACACACAAATAAGAAAAGGTAATGCTCTAAATTAAATCAAACAATGGAAAATCCACGATGGAATGTAACAATACGAGAGAAGGGAAGTTGCTACTCACCATACATCTGAGCCATGATAGGCACAATAAAAAGAGTCACACAAACATAGCTTTCGGCCATTAAGGCCTTTGTCAGCAGTAGACACACACACACACACACACACACACACACACACACACACACACACACACACACACACACACAAGTCCAACTAGCACACACATCTGCAGTCTCAGAGATTTTTTCGCATTTTTGCACCACCGTGGATCCTTGCTCCTTCCATCTGTGTCAATACAGAAAATTTTCCTTATCCTTAGCCAGATCCCAGTCCCACATTCTGTTCCTGCATTATTGCTTGGATCATGACCCCCCCCCCCCCCCCCCCCAATGGCATTACCATCAAATTACCCATCTCTGGTTGCCACCCCTCCTTCCACAATGACCTCCACCTGTTCAGATTCTGCCAATTCTTAGCCCTCACCAACATAGTCCTGCAAAACCAAATGAACCAAGCCTAATCCTCCTTGCAGTACCTTCTCTCCATCCGCAAAATTCTCCTGTTATGTGATCGCAGATTCCTGGAACCCATAACACACACTGAAACTCTTGCCCTGCAGGAACTTGAGCAACATGCACAATGCCACCTCAAAAAGTTCTCCATCCTGCTCACTTCCTACTCTTGCCTCGGAGTACCACTGTACACCACTTCTACAACAACCTCCAAACCTCCCACACGCGCCCTCATAGCTGACAAACCTTGTCTCGCAGACCTACTACACTTACCCCACCCTCCGAAATTCCCTTCCACCACGACACAGAACTCAAATCCTAAACAGACCATCAACACAGTCATGAACCTTTCCTCCAGAAGCCTTAGTCTCACAGAAATATCGGTCCTTTCCAAAGGCCTCAAATTTTGCCCCACTGCCAAATTCAACCAAGCAGGACTAGTTAAAGACCTTCTCTCCTTCTCCCGGTCCCTACAGTGGAAACACTTTCTCGCCACCAACCCGACCAATCAGATTCAAGCAAAGACAAAATTGTACCTTGCTTAACTCAGTTAACTCGTCCATCCAACTGTGATCTACCCCCACTACCTCAAAACCACCCCCTGTTAACTTTACAGAATTTATTATCCTCAAATCTTGCCTCACCATCGTTCCCCAAATCCCTCAACATGCATACTAACCTTAAATCCACATAAAGAACCACAGTCCACCATCTAAAAACTGATCCCAATCTTATAATCCTACCTGCAGACAAAGGCTCCACCAGCATAGTTTTGAACTGCGAGGATTACTTGGCAGAAGGACTTCATCAGCTGTCAGATACTTCCAACTTACAAACCATGCTACAGTGATCCCATTACAGCAATTCAGCAAAGTCTCCAATCACTACTCAAATCCTTAGGCCCATCCCAGAACCTCTCTCCAGAGTCCATCTCTATATATACCCCTATCACTCTCCCCACTCCCACCTTCTACATGCTTCCTAAAGTCCATAAACCTAACCACACAGGACACCCCCTTGTGGCCGGTTACTGTGCCCCCACTGATAGAATCTCTGCTCTCGTAGACCAACTCCTTCAACCAATTACACGGAACCTATCCTCTTATATAAAAGATGCCAACCATTTCCTCGACCGACTCTCCACAGTTCCTCTCCCTTTACGACACGGTGCCTTGCCCGCCACTATTGATGCCACCTCCCAGTACACTAACATTCCTAATGCCTATGGACATCCTGCTATTGAACACTACCTTTCCAGATGCCCTGTGGATTCCAAACCAACAACCTCCTTCCTAGTCTCCATGACCAACTATATACTCACCCACAAATACTTCTCCTTTGAAGGCATTACCTTCAAACAAATCCATGGTAAAGCTATGGGCACCCACATGGCACCCACATGGCACCTATTCATGGGCCATCTAGAGGAATCCTTCCTAAAAACCCAGAATCTTAAACCCCTCACGTGGTTCAGATTCATTGATGGCATCTTTGCTATCTGTATTGAAGGTGATGACACCTTATTCACATTCCTCCAGAACCTCATCAACTTCTCCCCCATTTGCTTCACCTGGTCCTACTCAACACAACAGGCCACCTTCCTAGATGTTGACCTCCGCCTCAGAGATGGCTACATCAGTACCTCTGTCCATATCGAACCTAGTAACCTTCAGCAATACCTCCACTTTGACAGCTGCCACCCTTTTCATACCAAGAAGTCCCTTCTGTACAGCCTAGCCACCCATGGTCATTGCAACTGCAGTGACGAGCAGTCCCTCTCTAAATATACCGAGGGTCTCACTGAAGCCTTCACTGACTATAATTATCCTCCCATTCTTGTACAAAGACAAATCTCCCGTGGCTTATCTTTCCAGTCTCCCACAACCTCCCAAAGTCCCACAGTCCAACCACAGAGGAGCATCCCCCTCGTAACTCAGTACCAACCGGGACTGGAGCAATTGAATTACATTCCCTTTCAGGGTTTCAATTACCTCTGGTCATGCCCTGAAATGAGAAATGTCCTACCAACTATTCCTCCCATCCCTCCTACCATGGTATTCTGCCATCCACCGGACCTACACAATATAGTTGTCCATCCTTACACAAACCCTGCTCCCAATCTCTTACCTCATGGCTCATACCCCTGTGATAGACCTAGATGCAAGACCTGTCCCGTACATCCTGCCACGACCACCTACTCCAGTCTGGTCACTAACATAACCTATTACATCAAAGGCAGGGCTACCTGTGAAACCAGTCATGTGATCTACAAGCTAAGCCACAACCATTGTGCTGCATTCTGTGTAGTCATGACAACCAACAAGCTGTCTGTCCACATGAACCGCCACTGACAAACTGCGGCCAAAAAACAAATGGACCACCCTGTAGCTGACCACGCTGCCAAACGTGATAACCCTCATCTCAATGACTGCTTCACAGCCTGTGCCATATGGATCCTTCCAACCAACACCAGCTTTTCTGAATTGCGCAGGTGGGAACTTTCCCTGCAATACATGCTATGCTCCCGTAACCATCCTGGCCTCAACCTTCGTTAGTCACTGTCCTCACCCATCTAGCCCCTTCCCTGTTCCCATTCCAGCACTACACAGCCGTCATTTCACCGCTATACCCAGTCGTTTAATTTCTTTTATTTTTATTTCTCTCATTCTACTACTTATCCCCTCCCCCCTCCATACCTTCTCTCCTACCAGCCGGCTAAACTACAACACTTCACTGTCCGTCACTCCCACCATACTATCCCTCCCCCTCCCTGCCCCAGCCTCCTCCTTACCACCACCCAGTCGCCACTCCCATTATGCACTGGTGCTGCTGCTCGCAAAGTAGTTTCAGCTCTCTGAGACTGCAGATGTGTGTGCTAGTTGCACTTGCATGAGTGCGTGTGTGCATGTGTGTATGTGTGTCTATTGCTGACAAAGACCTTAATGACCAAAAGCTATGTTTGTGTGAATCTTTTTATTATGCCTATTGTGGCTCAGAATCTCCACTATATGGTGAGTAGCAACTTTTCTTCTCTCATAATGTTTTAAATTAATACACACAGCGTAGGTAAAAGAGAAGCTAAGCTCTCACATACAAGATCTGTCTTGAAAATTGATAAACTACAAGAAATATATAATACTGTAATATTTGTCTTTTTCTGCACCCATTACCATTGAAGATACGTCACAAAAATGTGCCAGTAAAATTTTAAATAATGACATAAATGTCTCGTCTTCTGGCCCCAAAATTCATCTGAGTGGCTGATCCTCAAAGTGTTACGTTTTAAGTGAGAGACAAATGCTTTGTGATTTAAGAAATTCATCACACATTCTAACAGGTAACATAATTCATCTTGCCAAAAGAATATTTATTTTGAAAATAATGCTTTTCAATCAGTGATTCATGATATTTTCCCATGACATGTTTGAAATAGGTTCTTTTCAACATTTGCCAGAAAGTTCCAAAAAGTCATGTACAGCTACAATGATGTAGGAAGCCCGTATATAAAGCATTAAGAGATCTGACATAAAGTCATAAAGGAAACAGGACATCCGAGGATACTCCATGAGCATCAGAACTTCATAAACCATATCAAAATGCTTAATTTGGCTTAAGTATACATTTGTATGTCCAGATTCACGATGAAGTATGCCCCAACCTGATGTTAAGCTTTTCAGTCTGGTTTTCAGGTTGCAAATTTTCTTGGAGTACTAATACTGTATTATGGCATAATGCTATACATACCTGACAATAAAGACATGCACTTGAAATTCAGCAAAAAGTGCAATGAAACACTGTGTTTCAAATAAATTGACTGCTCCTGTGGAAACGACCAATAAAAGCCAAATTTATTTAGCAGAGTAACAGAAATAAATTCATTGTTCTGCAGGGTGATTAATGCTTGACTGCCAAAAATGTGTAAATAAAGAAAAACCATAAAACTGGAGCTAATGGCACACTTTAGCTTCCCATAATTATGTGAATGTATTTTAATTCACTTGATAGCTCCCCGCCACAGAAATTCGTTTTGTTTTCATTTAAAGTGAGAACTGTAAATGAAGAGGAAACAGCAAAATCACTTAAAGTAAACACGGGTCATGTGGAGGCTACCACCTCCCCACTACAACTCGTAACGCTTTGCACATGTGCGAATCTGGCAGCTTGGGAGCACCAGAAAATTTTCTCGTAGTAGCATCTGACAACAGTTAAAAATGTGGAGAGCACGACTCCACGTGCGAATTTCTTTGCAGCACATCTCAGTCCACCAAGATACAAAGACACAGCTGGGTAAAGACGAAGTGTGAGGAATGGAATGTTTTGCAGCAGTAAGGATAATGTTTGTAAGATATTCTACCTGGTCATCACAACTGGGGAAATCTAGTTCATCAGAAGTCACCAGGGAGGAATAAAGCCTCCAGTCAACCTTTGTAAGCTGCCATTTGGGTGAGTACACGGATGGGGTAGGAGTCAACAAAACGATAGCACATGGGAAACGGTAGCTCGAGTACGTGTCGGAGAGAATGGACCACTCGAGATGATAGGCAAGCAGGACAGTGCAGAGGGACAGATCCACACAGGAATAGGTGTGCGTTGAGTCTGAGCGGAACGTGGGTGCTCTTGTGTTATTGCAGAAGGGGTTAAATTGATTGAGAAGGTAAGCCGAGACAGCACCTCTCAGTCAGGTTCTGGCAGAATGCCAAAGGAGATGGCACACATTAAAGCCACCGAGCAGAAGAAAGAGGAAGAGGTCGCTGCCCAATAAGCCGCAGGAAGTCTGCCCCAACGACACTGTAGGACAGAGGGATGTAAACCATACAAATGGAAAAGGTCGAGTGAGGAAGAGAAATGCGGACTGCAACAGCTCTGAGGCAAGCAGTCAGGGAGATGGGTCGACTGTCAACATCATCCTGTAGGAGTAGCATGAGGTAGCATAGAGGTCAAAATGGACCGTGAAGAAATGCAAGAGCTCAGAGCCATCGTGAGGATGCAGTTTTGTTTCCTGAAGGCAGAGTATGAGTGGACACTGCTATTCTGAGAGCAATCATAAATCCTATTTTTTGGATCGAAGACCGCGAATGTTCCACCGGAGTGGAGTCACGACGAGGAAAAACTAAAGTGGTATCACCTCGGCAGCTGCCAAGTACCAGTCTCCGAAGACTTGCTGTTACAGGCCACAGAGGCAGGAAGGTGCCGCTCTGTGAAGTCTACAGAAGCATCAGCATTCTCCTTCTATCAGCCTGCAGATTCCAGTGCAGAAAAATGGTCGGTGGTGCACACCAGCTAGAGAGTTTCACAGAGAAGGAGACGGGGATGCTACTGTGACACTGGGCAACTTCACGACTGCAGTACTAAATATGAGGTGGCACGTCCACATGGCCACATCCTTTGCAGAGCAAGTGTAGCGAGAACGGTACTTTATGTACCAGATGGTAGAACAGAGAGTTTCCGGCCGGCCGACAACTTGTGAGCGACAGGGTGAGGCACTTTTTGCTCCACCCTCACCTCTAATCGGCCCATTCATGGAGTCAACGAGATATGTGGCACGGTCGCGTGAGGAGGTGGCACGGTCGCATTGCAGTCGGTGCAGTGGGTATGAGGAAGCAGACGTTCGCCCTCGTGAGTATCCCTACCGCAGGTTACGCATTAGGCAGGGTGTCGGCAGGACTCCCAGGTGTGGCTGTAATGATGACACTGGTAACAGCACATTGCCTTCAGAATATACATTCCGACTGCGATAACTTCATAACCTGCTTTGATCTTTGCCAGAAGAACAACTATATCAAATGTGAGAAAGAGATTGTGCACAGGCACTAATGGGGCATCTAGTTTTTTTTTCACTCAATGGACCACTATCCCACCCTGATCAGAGAGGTACGTCTGGATTTCTACCACAGTCAGACCGTCGCTCCCCCGCGGTGTTATTTACACTGGGATGCTCGAAGCTGCAAGTGGTTGTTGTGCTCGAGGATCGGAAGTAGTCTCCGAAAGCAAAATGGTATTTCATAAACGAGAGCAGGATTTCACATGGCCGGCAACTGTGTCGACACCTTTCCGAATAATAAATGCATTTACTGTAGCAAACAAATGACTGTCTTAAGTGCGAGAAGCCACGAGGAACAGTGATGCAGCCGGAAGGGTCATCGAATCGGGATTACATTTACATTTGGTAAACATGGATGATGATTAGCTTGTTGCGAGAAAATCCCCTGTGACTGCCAGTGCTTCCGATAGCTCCTTCTAACTGGGAGCCCCCTTCGGAAGGGAACACACCTACCTTAGGTGATTGGTCCCTCTGTCGGGCACTCCAGAGAAGTGACCCGAACTGCGCCCGAGCTGCTACCTTCCCAAATTGTGATTGTTCGATACCCCTCCCTGGGCCTGACCTGTTCCCGTGGGTTGTGTGAATGACTAAGTGTCAAACTGGGGCTGGGAATTTCACATTACGTAGTCACCTGTTACATATCAGATGTGTGGACTGAACTTCAGGAGTGGAAGAAGAAAAAGAGGAGCCCGAAACACTGATGCAGAGATGCATAGGAGAAAGTAAATGAAGAAATGAAAAAAGGAACAAAAAATAGTTGTGAGACTTTTCTTATGTCAGTGACAGACAATGTGGAAGACCTTCCCATAACATCCCAGACACGTTCCCCAAGGGAGGTGAAAAAGAACAGCAACAAGGTAGACATGCACAGAGAAGGAAAAAGATGCTGCAATGGCTGGGGCCCCATGGTAGCCAAGCAATACCCACCAAAGAGTGGCAGGATTATTGGTGGGTGTCAAGAAAGTGTAAAAATTAGTCATTAAATAGAAAAATTCTGGAAATAATGAAGGCCAACTACAGTAAGTTATTGGATGCCATAGGTAATTTGCAAGTGAATCTTACTAATACATTTAATCAAAAGCAGTATGAACTCCAGAATAGGTGCCACACCAGTCCCGTGGAATTCAAACTACAATTCATGAATTTAACACACAGCTTAATGAACAGTGAGAGCAAACAAAATGTCAGCTAGAAAGAATCATGATAAAATTCAGGTGCAAAATGATGAAACTGAGAAAGTCAAGAATATCTTCCATGTTAACAAAGAGTCACTTTTTAAATTAATTGTACGTGTACATATGCAACGCAATGAGTTGGGCACTCAGTCAGATGAAATCTGCTGAACAGTCATAGATGGAATAAGTAAAGAGCTTCTACTGGATGAGATTACTCCACAAAATGCCAAATTTAATGACAACATTGATAATGCAACTCACATAATTCTAGATAATGGAATGGGGGCACAAAGTTTTCAAGCTCATTAACCAAAACAAGGTTTCCATGTCACACACTTAATGAAACAGTCCCAACACATATTTCTGAGACATTAACAGAACAGGATAAAATAAGATACTTGCATTAACTAGATTAAATGTGAAGCACATGTCTCACATATTTGTGTTGTTGTTTTTGTTGTGGTCTTCAGTCCTGAGACTGGTTTGATGCAGCTCTCCATACTACTCTATCCCGTGCAAGCTGCTTCATCTCCCAGTACCTACCACAACCTACATCCTTCTGAATCTGCTTAGTGTATTCATCTCTTGGTCTCCCTCTACAATTTTTACCCTCCACGCTGCCCTCCAATACTAAATTGGTGATCCCTTGATGCCTCAGAACATGTCCTACCAACCGGTCCCTTCTTCTAGACAAGTTGTGCCACAAACTCCTCTTCTCCCCAATCCCATTCAATACTTCCTCATTAGTTATGTGATCTACCCATCTAATCTTCAGGATTCTTCTGTAGCACAACATTTCGAAAGCTTCTATTCTCTTCTTGTCCAGACTATTTATTGTCCATGTTTCACTTCCATATATGGCTACACTCCATACAAATACTTTCAGAAACGACTTCCTGACACTTAACTTTATACTCGATGTTAACAAATTTCTCTTCTTCAGAAACACTTTCCTTGCCATTGCCAGTCTACATTTTATATCCTCTCTACTTTGACCATCATCAGTTATTTTGCTCCCCAAACAGCAAAACTACTTTACCACTTTAAGTCTCTCATTTCCTAATCTAATTCCCTCAGCATCACCAGACTTAATTCGACTACATTCCATTAAATCTCGTTTTGCTTATGTTGATGTTCATCTTATATCTTCCCTTCAAGACACTGTCCATTCCGTTCAACTGCTCTTCCAAGTCCTTTGCTGTCTCTGACAGAATTACAATGTCATCGGCAAACCTCAAAGTTTTTATCTCTTCTCCATGGATTTTAATACCTACTCCAAATTTTTCTTTTGTTTCCTTCACTGCTTGCTCAATATACAGATTGAATAACATCCGGGAGAGACTACAACCCTGTCTCTCTCCCTTCCCAACCACTGTTTCCCATTCATGTCCCTCGACTCTTATAACTGCCATCTGGTTTCCGTACAAATTGTAAATAGCCTTTCGCTCCCTGTATTTTACCCCTGCCACCTTCACAATTTGAAAGAGAGTATTCCAGTCAACATTGTCAAAAGCTTTCTCTAAGTCTAGAAATGTAGGTTTGCCCTTCCTTAATCTAGCTTCTAAGATAAGTCGTAGGGTCAGTATTGCCTCACATGTTCCACCATTTCTACGGAATCCAAACTGATCTCCCCCAAGGTCGGCTTCTACTAGTTTTTCCATTCATCTGTAAAGAATTCACGTTAGTATTTTGCAGCTGTGACTTATTAAACTGATAGTTCGGTAATTTTCACATCTGTCAACACCTGCTTTCGTTGGGATTGGAATTATTATATTCTTCTTCAAGTCTGATGGTATTTAGCCTGTTTCATACATCTTGCTCACCAGATGGTAGAGTTTTGTCAGGACTGTCTCTCCCAAGGCCATCAGTAGTTCTAGTGGAATGTTGCCTACTCCGGGGGCTTTGTTTCGACTCAGGTCTTTCAGTGCTGTGTATCCAAAAGATTTCCAAAAATGAAGAATTTGAAGCCACATCCTTAAATAAATTTTGGTCTTGGGAAAAACAGTGGATACAAAATAAAATATTCCACCCAATGCCAGAGACAGAGAGCAAAACCTATCGCCAGAATGTGTCAGAAGCCATGGCTGTAATCTGAGAACTTGTGATTCGGTAATGTAAATGAAGGTTTGGAAATGACCAGCTCTGAAGCTAAAGCTGGAAATGGGTGTGAAGCACAACAAACACTATCAATTATAAACATGTTACTGATATGAAAAGAGATTTATATGGAGAGGAAGGAGAGAATGATAATGAAAGTTTGATGCCTTTTGTATACATGGAAATATGGAGTATTATTATGGGTGCACTAGTGAATTCAGTTCTAAATCAGAAAATCTATTTTCAGTACTGAATAACCCGGTTGCATTTTCTGTATTTCCCGTTAGTGGAGGGGGGGGGGGGGGGGACTGATGACCTCGGACGTTCAGTCCCATAGTGCTCAGAGCCACTTGAACCTGTTAGTGGTGTGCATCAAATCAAAGTAAACCTATTAGAGTCCAGGCACTATTAAATTTCAGAATTCAAGAAGGTGAATATAGGAAGAGTGTATTAATAGTTGGATTTCATAACATCAGTTTAGTTCTTTGATTGTGAAGAGCTTTGTCAATGCATCCAAGCTGAATAGTGGAAAGAAGAGGAAATAGTAAATATTTGTGTGATGAGGTCATTGGGGTGCTACATTTGTCAATATGAGGTTGATTTGTTTTCAATGAAAGGAAGGAACTCCAATGTTAGATAGCTCTGAGAAAGATGCTGGGCTCCATGAGAAAGAGCATCTTCATCATTGTCAGACTAGAATTCAAAACAAGATCCAAACATTAGTGGCCATGCCCAAAGCTAAACCAGATGAACAGGTAGAAGGATTAAGATGTTACACCAATATATTTTCAAAAACACCTCATGTGATCAAAGGATGCATTCGTAAAGATGAAGTGAAGAATCATCAGCCATTCTGTAGCAAATTGGGCCCAATGCCATTGGCCAATAATGAAAGATGATCTGTGGGGACATCATTAGGCATCTAATGAAGATGTTGAAAGAACTGTGAGACTGCGGTTGTGGAATCAGAGTGTCGACTTCTTCCATGATGGCTTCAGAAAACTTGTTCATCATTGGCAGAAATGTATCCAATTGGCTGATTATGTGCATAAGGAAACATTGGTAATTAAAGGTCATGTTCTAAGGATTATTTCTATGTTTGATTTATTAAAATATTCCCTCCCAAACTCAGTTACCAAAGGTGGAGGCATTACTTTTCATTCAACCTTTGTATACTCTAGTGTTTCTGACCAGAGGACCAATTTGAGGACTCTTTTGTGATGCCACTGCCTTCCACTGTGAGGTTCTCCAGTTTTTGGCAATATACAGTTGCTGTTCCATCATTATGAGGGGGTGAGCCATCTTAGCTGACCACCTCCAGATCCTCAGTCATGTCCTGCTTTCATGGTATTTATGGTATTTGTTTTCAATATGCACCGCAATTTGTTGAGCAACTAACTGCATTGTACTAATGGAACTTTGTCACACGGCCAAAGGTGAAGGAAAATGTTTTGTGTATAATTAGTTCCTTGCTACTGCAACCTGCCCTCGTTATCTTCTTTTCCTACTGTATGAGTGTGGAAAAATAACCAGGTTTTCAGGTTCTTTTAAACATGCTCCATTAGAGCCAGAGGGTAGTATAGCAGTGTCGTCTTGGAGTACCAACTTGACTTCTCTCAGTCTTAAAGCAGATACAGAGAGCCCACCTGAAGTGAGCAATGTTCATCTACCCTCATGTAAAAGGCATGTAGTGGCAATGCTCTTCCTTCCACCTACACTGTAAGGTTTGTGGCCCACTAAGGAACAAACTGGAAGCGACACTGCTGCCTGTGAGATGGTGGGTATCTAATGCTTTCAGCAAGCTTTAAAATCTTATTAGCAAAAACCTACAATAATAAGGAATTAGGTTTAATTTTTTTCAAGGTACTAGATATAACTGATCCACAAGAAGTGTAGGACTGTCAAATTAATTTATTTCATTTGTATCAGAGCAAATTTTGTGAGGGAACACTACCAGTAAACTCTGCTTAGTGAGTACTGCTGTAGTTATGATGTCAGACTTTGGGATGCAGTTTCATTAATATTCAAGAGGTTAATGTCACTATATTTATTAGGAGATGGTAGCTTTTAAATTATGTGCATATTTAATACTGATTTTATTATGAAAAGGTTAGATTGCTACTCACAGTAATGTAATGAAGATTTTGAGTTGCAGACAGGCACAACAAAAAGACTGAGATGAAAGTAAGCTTTCAGCCAGAAGGACTTCTTCTAAAGGAGAAACCACTCACACACATTCACACACACACATGTGACCACTGTCTCTGGCTGCTGAGGATGATGGGAGAAGCACCCTAGGTGGTAGGGGTATGGTGGAGTCTGGGGTGGTGAGGGGGAGGAATAGACAGGTTTTCCCCATTCCCATTTTCAATCAAGTTCTACTTGTTAAAGACCTTGCCCCCTCTCTCATTCGCTACAGTGGATACATGATTTCCCTATCAATTCTACCTGCCTGACTTGACCCAAAACCAATCTTGAATGCTGCCTGACACCTGCCTATCACATTCAACCCAAAACCAATCTTGAACCAAGCCTTATTCAGTTCACTCCTCCATCCATCCATGACCCACACCCACTGCATCCAAATCACCACACGTTAATCTTACAGAATTTCTTATCCTTGAACCTTGTCTCACCATCATTCCAAAAATAACTTAACATACAAATTAACCTTACATCTGCAGAAAGAATCACAATCCACTACATGAAAACTGATCTGCAAGAATTATCTGTCTGAGGACTCTATTAGCTGTCAGATTCATCTACCTAAAATCCCAGCCACAGTGGAACATGCCAGATATCCAGTAGGATCTCCAGTCTCTCCAAAAATCCTCAGGCCCATCCCAGATTCTCTCCCCTGACTCTCTCTGCCTGTATCTCTCTCTCTCTCTCTCTCTCTCACTGCCACTCCCTCCACCCCTTCTCACTCTTACCACACCCGTGCCCCTAACTTCATACTTCCTGATATCCTACCCATGATGCCCCATTGTGGCCAGTTAGTGTGCACCACTGACAGATTATCTGCTCCTTTCGACCAACACCTTCAACCTATTACCCATAATCTACCATCCTAAATGAAAGATGTCAACAATTCCCTCCATTGACTGTCCACAGTTCCTGTTCCTTTACCGCACAGTGACTTGCTCGTTACTACTGGAGCCACGTCCTTTTACACTAAGATCACTAATGGCCATGACCTTACCCCTACTGAACACTAACTCTCCTAATGCCCTCACACATTCCAGACTTACAATCTCCTTCCTGGTCACTATATCCTCACAACTTTGAAGGAACCACCAACAAACAAATCCATGGTATGGCAATGGGCACCCACGTGGCACCATCCAGTGCCATCCTATTCATGGGCCATATTGAGGAATTCATATTAAACTCCCAGAATCCCAAACTTCTCATCTTGTTCACATTCACTGATGAAAACTTTGTGATGTGGATTGAGGGTGAGAACACATTATCCACATTCCTACAGAACCTCAACACCTTCTTCCCCATCTGCTACACACGGTCCTTCTCAGCCCCATAATCCACATTCCTTCATGTTGACCTCCACCTCAAAGATGGCTACATTATTAGCTTTGTCCATATCAAACTTACCAACCACCTGCCATCCATTCCACAGCAAGGAGTCCCTTCCAAACATCTTAGTTACCTGTTGTGCATATGTTCCGTGACAAGCAGTCCTCTTGAAATATGCTGAAGGTTTCACTTCAGCCTCCTCAGACCAATATCACCCTCCCAACCTTCGACACAAATAGATATCCTGTGTCTTACCTCTCCAGTCAAACACCACCTCCCAAAGTCCCACCATCTGGCCACAAAAGAGCATTCTCCTTGTGACTCAGTACCACCCAGCACTGGAGCAGCTGAAACACGTTCTGATAGGGTTTTGGCTACCTCTCATTGTGCCCTGAATTGAGGAATGTCCTGCCCACTACTCTATCCACCTCCCATTGTGGTATTACATCATCTATCAAACGTACAATATTCTCCTCCAGCCCTGCTCCCAATCTATTGTGTCTATGTCCATTACAAGGATATGAGACTGAGGCAACATCTGTCCCATACATCCTCCCATCGCCGCCTACCTCAGTTCAGTCACAAGGAATATCTATCCCAACAAATGCAGGTCTTCTTGTGAAAGCAGTAACGCGATCTACAAGCCAATCATCAACCACTGTGCTGCATTCTGTGTGGGTGTGACAACCGACAAACTGTCTGCCTGCATGATTGGCCACTGACAAATGTGCTCGCATCACTCAGTTGTTGAGCACACTGCCCAACACAGCAATCTTCACTTAATGACTCCTCCATTGCTGTGCCATCTGAATCCTTACTACCAATACCAGATTTTCTGAACTGTGTATGTGGGATCTCTCCTTGCAATATATCCTATGTTCCCATAACCCACCTGGCCTCAACTTTGGTTAGTCATTTTTCTTCACCTGCCTATCCTCTCACCTGTTCCCACTCCAATAACATACAACCTTCTATTTTTCCAGTGCAATCAAGATTTTTTACTTCATTCTCTTACTTCTGCCTGCTTAATTCCCCCCTCTCACTGCCGCATAACTGCCCAACTGCACCTAGCTTCACTATGCTCTCCCCAACACATCGCTGCATGCTCCTACAAGTAGGATATTACTGTGAATTGTGTTTGTTTGAATGTGTGTGAGTGTTGCCTATTTCAGAAGAAGGTCCTTCAGCTGTAAGCTTATTTGTAATGTGTGCATCTTACCGTCATGTGTGAATTTAATGTAGATGCATATGAATGTAGTTTCATTTGAATGTAGATTCATTTTAATCAAGATATGTAGGCAGACCTTTTCCCACATATTCCAATGGTACCTTGCAGCACTATATAGATCAAATACTTTACATTTTATAAGCTACTGAGTGCCAATGGAACATACAGCATAAGGCATCAAAATTCCCAGTAGTAGCAGCATGACCAAAGCTGGTGTTTGCTAATTTAGTAACTGGAGTCTATATAGAAAACTATATCCTTGCACATATTACATTATGCAGCCATAATTTATATTTCAAATGCATATACGAATTCATCTTGTGATAGTGAATGAAATGGAATCTGCATAGCATATGCCACTTTTGTCTTTGAATCTCCTCAGTGCATAGTCTGTGACAATATTGCTAAATAAATGAACTGTTGCATGCATCTTCCTGGAATGACTATGAGTGTAAACATATATTACATCTTTTAACCCTCTCTTTTGCTGTGAAAAGGGACTGCTTAGGTAAGAGTACATTCTACACTTGCAAGAAACAACTGAATGGTAAAGTGTACCAGAAACTAGTTAACAAGGAATCGGTTTTGTGTTTGTAAAGCTAGGGTGATCATTCAATGTTTGCTATAAACTGAAACAAAAGTGAAAAATTTTGCTTTAATTCATACCTCGTGCTTGCACCACCTATTCCCAAATATCATCACATATTTGCAAAGCTGTTCTGGCCATGAAAAAAGTTAAGTTACTTACGGAAACAGTATTACCTTCCACAATTATAAAATCAGCAATCTCGCACTGCTCACAATATTAACTTGAGGTCTGCTTGCATGCCTTTCATGTTGCATAATGTCTTTTCTATGCAAATATATGTTGCACAACATTCATTTCTGTTGATTTGTTCTCAGGCTGGGACTAATAGATTTATGAAATAATAATCAAACAGCATTTGATTGCTGAGAACACAGAAGTTACTCAAAACCAGATTTCAAGGTTAAAAGCCACACTCAGTGATACCAGATTCAAGAGGTAGCTATTCAAGTGCTCCAAACCTGTAAAGGATACACAAATGGAAGACATGAAGAAAGGTAATGTTTCATTAACCCTAGAAACACCAAGATGTTTTAGGTTACATGGAGCACCAACCAAGGGCAAATTTTGCCTGTGTTACAATTAGTTGTAAATCTTGCAATTTTTTGTAATATGTATTTATTTTATGTAATTCTGTTTCCATTGAGATATTAGTTTAACAGGAAATAGTAACAACATAATTGAAACCATAATTTTTTAACACTCATAGGTTGAATACAACAACCAAGAATGGTCAAATCTTGGTCAATGAAAGTTTGTGTAAACAAGATAAGAAGGTTTGTAATTGAATACAAAGGCTGTCTAAAGTTTCTATACACTCTTTGATCTATTAACTAAATAATACAGCTTTGTTATTGAGAGAAAGTTTCAAAAACAGAAATGAAAACACTTGCTAAACTGCATGTTATTGTACATTGAAAACTCTCGGAAAACACTTTTCACTTGGAGAGAATATTTTCACTTACAGATGACATTCACCTCGTGCACACAAAAATTGATTCTGAATTATTCTTACACAGATGGCGCCCACAGCTTTCACATGTTAACTTGGTTTTTGTGATGTTGTCTCTTGCTCTCTGGTTACTTATATTCTTCAAACATAAGTAGCACATTGTTTTCCTAGTTGGTTCTTCATTTGCAGCAATTTTGTTTACCTCTAGTTTCTTTCCTAGGATCTCTCCCATCACGCAAATAACAGGCAACTGGAGTCCTTTCAAATCCATGGCTCACTCTTCTACATATGGTTTCAAAAGTTCATAGCCTAATTCATGGAGATACCGTTTTCTGGTGTTTGGTTTCTCTTCATTCCATTTAGGTGCATTCATCATGAACATTGCGTATCAGTTAACTGCAGCTGTATCAAGTAGGCTGTAGAACATTGACAGTGGCCATCTTCTCGTACCCCTTTTTGTTGAGTATGTCCTAACCATTTTATCTATGGCATCCACTCCTCCCTTAGTTGAATTATAGTACATGTTTACATGTGTTTTCTTTTTTTGGTGTATCAACTTCTACTCCTGCATTATGTTGTTGTGTAGACAACATCAACAGATTTTTCTTTGGTTTTTCCTTTGTGATGTAAGAGACAATTGTTACTGGCGGCTTCTTAGAAGATGAGTCTGTGAATGCGAATTTGGAGGAATACAGCTCTGTGCCTGCTGTCGTCTTCAGTTCCTACGGTACATGTTTTCTGTTTGATTTTAGTGTCCCAACCAATGTGTTTGTAGTCTTGATAGAGGATGTTTGCCAACTCCACAGAAGTGTAGAAGCATTCAGTTGTGACACTGTAGCCTGTATTCTTTATTGGCTCCACCAGTCTCTTCACAATCTCAAGAGGATCTTGTTCACTGGCAGGCCTACTGTCTTTTCCTGCATACACTTCCATTTTTATTGTGTGTCGTTCAGTTCCACTACAAAGCATTCTGACTAATATTCCATATTTTCCAGGTTTGTCTCTGAGGAAAACTTTGAAAGGACACCGACCTCTGAAAAGACACATTTCATCAATTGTATTGTCAGGTCCACTTCTGAAGTACTGTGGGAATATTTCATTCAATACTTCAAATACTTCACACAGCGGCACAAATTTGACATGTACACGTCTTTCTGACCTGGTGCCTTTATCATCAAAGTGAAGAATTTTCAGCAGCTGATATGCTCTTGTCTTACCCATAGCTCCCCTATAAATCACTCTTCCCAATAAATTAGAAGATAAATAAGATAAAGGAGTATTGGTGTGCTGGTAAATTCCCATTAGAATTAAAATTCCCATCAATGCATATATTTCAGAATCGCTAATGGGAGATACGTTTCCTCTTTCAGCTTCTTCATTTGTATGGTGAAGTATTTTCTGTACTAATTCAGGAGTGAAAGTTTTTTTAAATGATTCACATATGCATGTTACTTTCCCAGCACTGGTTATTCTTTGACTTTCAAGGACTATGTTACCAAAATCCCTTTTACTATATTTCGGAGCTTCTGCAAGATACACTCTGCCAGAACTTGTAACATATTTATTTGGAGCGTTACCTGCATGGTCTGTTTCCTCTTCATTGTCCTCCACTTCTTCACTGGAATCCTTTTCTACTTCTGTATGATCTGACTCACAATCACTTAAATCTGATAATTCATCGTCAAGTAACACTTCTGCAAGAACTTCTGCATTGTTCAAGCCTCTATAACTCATCTTACAAAATCTACTTTACAATAAAGGTGTCGCTCTACAGTGACAATCTGCTAATAGTAATAATGGCAAGTCTAAAATCAACAATGAAAGTGAAACTCAACAATTAGACACTCAACAAACCACTGTAAAACTAATGTTCGAGGTTGTCAACTGAATAAAAGAAAGAGAAACGTACAGTCAAATTTTGCCCATGCTTGGTGGTTGTAGGGAAGATAATAAGAATTATGGTCGTGTGGAGTACCAACCCCGGGCTAAATGTGCCCTTGGGCATAAAATTCCTATTTTGTACTTGCAATTATAACAATTTAACCATAGAAACGTACTGCATAGTGCATTAAAAGGTAACAAACAAACAGAAAAAGACCCAAAAACATAGAAGGATATTTGCCATGACATTTTTAAAAAATAAAAATATATGGGCAAATTTTGGCCGTACTTGGTGTTTCTAGGGTTAATCACCCTGCACAGAATATATCCTGTAACTAAGGCTGTGAAAGAATGATAGGCCTTGTGCCATCACCAGACCTCATTTTTCCGCTGTTCACCTCTCTCAGCTCTCAAACATAGCTTGAAGTAACTAATGGATGTCACATCAGGTTTCAGAAGCAGCTGGTGTTGGATGTGTAGTTGGGGCCAGCATTGCAACTGCAGCCTCAACTTGCAATCCAGCACTACGGTTTCGTGAGTGATTCTTACTTTTGGCTTTTTGTTATCTGTTATGGCCACAATTAGCCATAAGATGTTCCCCATGAGTTAAAATTGGATTTGAAAGCCTGCAGACTCCTACAGCTTCAACACAGTTTTGGAACAATGGTAAAGAATGCTATTTGTGATAGGTTAACTGTGAATACTTTAATCTGTCTGGGCATATACAACAGCAGTGCCAGTTATGCTGTATTGTGGAATTGCAAGATTCAGTGCACTGCTGAACTTCATGGCCAAAGCTTCCACAAGAATCACACATAAGGTTTAATCTTACCGTGTACCTGGTTTTACATTAACTGTGGTGATCCATCATATGTTCTGTGTTATTAGATGCAGGTTGCACGTGTGTTGGAAACAGGAATAGCACTGATGCACAAAGGGATCAAATTTTTGAAGATGCAAGTAGCATGGTTATATTTTGCAGCAACTCAAGTGTGGGGACAAGTGGTGATGGTAGAGATAAAAGCCTAGATGATTATATCTATCCACTCTATAGATCCTGTTGCTGCTAATTTGGTACCTCCTTTTTCAGACAAATTGACTAAGGATGTGCCAGTATTTATAAGTGACTTCAAATCTGCTGCAAAGTTACAAATTGTCTGGATGAGACATGCTTGTATATGGTCAAGTTTCAGTTGACTGATGACATGAAGCCTTATGTCATGTTCCGTGCAGGACAGAATAAGGCACAGACATTCATACAGCTTGTGAAGGGGCTTTATGAATGGCATTGCAAAGAGAACAGCACAAGATTTTTTAGAGAACAGCACAAGAAATTTTAGGGAACAGCTTAACGGATTGGAACAGAAAAGAAATGATGTGATAGAAGCATTTACGGACAGAACTCATGGGATTTTGAATCAGCCTTCAATGTTAAGGCAAAACTCAGAAGCAGGAAGAATAAATTTGCAAGAGGCTAGATGCTACATGTGTTTTTTAAGAGGATTTCCAGGAAATAGGTCAAGGAGGACCAGTTGACAAAGGAACCGAAATCCATTTTCCTCTGAGATGAAATGTCATTGGTGTGGACATGTGGGCCATGTTAGGAAGTAACTCCATCAAACTCCATATTATGAATGGAAAGTAGTGCATCATGCACAACAGTGTTGAAACTAGACATAAGAGACCACTTTGAGACAAATGTTCATCAAATGCCAAAGGGAACTCCGCAACTGACAGATAATGTTCCCAATAAAACAGAGTATCATGAAAACATATGCAGAGGTAGAATGCTGCTTGTGGGTCACAGTAAAAGGAACACAACATAGATTTTTGGTGAAGACAGGGGCTCATGTCAGAAGCTATACTAGACATCTTAGGTAGATGCCAAAGACTACACCATATAGGACACCTGGAGGAAAGACAATGATGTGGCAGCATTGGGATCAACATGGTTCTCTTTCACTGTTGCAGTAAGAAATTTAGAGCAGCTTATGAAAATATTGTCACATTTTGGTGTTGGTTATTACACAACCCTGGACATTTTCTGGGTAGCCATAACACAAAAGTTGGTATTTTTCAGTGCAGAATTGAGCTTAATGGGATATTATCCCAGCTGGGAATGATGTGTACAAAATGAACAGCTTGTGTGTCCACTAAAGTTCAGTTTGCATATGATTTTGAGAGGTGTAGGAAAAAAGCTGTGGTGTCACCGCCAGACACCACACTTGCTAGGTGGTAGCTTTAAATCGGCTGCGGTCCATTAGTACATGTCGGACCTGCGTGTCGCCACTGTTAGTGATCGCAGACCGAGCGCCACCACACGGCAGGTCTCGAGAGACGGACTAGCACTCGCCCCAGTTGTACGGACGACGTAGCTAGCGATGCACACTGTCGAAGCCTCGCTCATTTGCAGAGCAGATAGTTAGAATAGCCTTCAGCTAAGTCAATGGCTACGACCTAGCAAGGCGCCATTAGTAACATTGCCTGAATCTAAGAGTCTCACTTGTATCGTCAAGAGCTATGTGTATACAAATGATGGATTAAAGTTAAGTATTCAGCAGCTACATACTTTTCTTTATAGCATTCATTACGTATCCTGTTTCAGACCTATCTCTAGTCTGCGTGAGTGTAACGCGTGCCTTTCGGCTATTTCCGAGTGGCGTGGCTGTCTTGTTACGCCACAACAAAAGCATCTTGGTGACTGTGAGTATTGACCTACAAAGTTAAATGATGTGTGTTGTGGAGCTGTGGGAATATAATTACAAGATGAATACATTATAATGTTCTGTGTATTGTAGTGCAGTATATGCAAGAGAAATGGAAGGAGATTATACAGTTCTGGGGCATGTGGATAATTTTGGCTTGAAAGATGTCTCTCTGCCAAAGGTTTCACTGATAGCCAACTTCGACATTCTCGAGGTGGATGATTTAGATATGTCAAGTGGAGATGTTTGCCCCAGGCAGACCATCAACAAATGTACATTAAATTAGATTACACATTAATTTCTGCTGTAGCCAGAGAAAGCAAAGCACCTTCAACCTTTCTAGGACTTATTAATTATTATAGTAAAATTTGTGAAGTATTATGTTGAAATTACTGAGCAGGTATACCATTTATTAAGGAAAGGAGCAAAAATATGCAGTAGGTTACTGACTCTTGGGCTGAGATCGACAGTTTGAAACAAACATTAACAACAAATGCAGTATTGGTGTTCCCAAATTTGAAAAATAATAAATTCATCATGTTGTAGTGCCTCGAGAACTTTGGAGTAAATTCTAGACACACTCATATTTTCACTGTCTCTAACACACGTTATTTTAGAGATAAGGGTGGTAAAGTAGAACTATGTCTACTGCCCCACAATTATGTGTGGACAGGATGGACGTGTATTGGGTAGACGATCGGCACTAGCAGGTAGTCAACGAGGCCACCTGAGAAGTTACACATACCGCCTATGGAGTAAACACATCTTACTCTGTGAAATAATAATAATAATAATAAAAGTGACATCATACGCACCAATAAAAAGAAGAAATTAACACAACTAATCGAAATATCCATACCCAATACAACAAATATACAAAAGAAAACAGGAGAAAAAATTGAAAAATACATCCAACTGGCTGAGGAAGTCAAGGACATGTGGCATCAGGATAAAGTTGACATCGTACCAATTATACTATCAACTACAGGAGTCATACCACACAATATCCACCAGTACATCAATGCAATAGAGCTACATCCAAACGTATATATACAACTACAGAAATCAGTAATTATTGATACATGTTCAATTACCCGAAAGTTCCTAAATGCAATATAACACATACCATACAGTTAAAAGGAAGTGACGCCTGATCAAGGTCCGCGTCACTTTTCATTTTTAACCAGACTTAACGTCTGAGAAAGTAAAGAATAATAATAAAAACATTCTTCGCACAAACATTTGATAGTTGTTCAAAGAAGAGGCTTTTATTCTCTCTCTCACTTACTGCCGTACAGTCTGGACAGTTATCTTGTTAAGCTTGGAGAGATTTATAAACAGTATGAGCTGAAAGATGATTGTAATAGAGTCTGTCAGTCTGGAAGGTGTCAATCTTATGAGAAATGTTTAGTGTATGAAAACAGCTACATATTATATATACTATGAAAATAAGTGTTCAAAGTAATTTCGAGTATGCTGAGAGAAGATTGGTGAAGTATCTCCGAGTAAGTTCGACAGCCAAAGGGGGAGTATGAGTCTTGCAGATTAGTACCACACTACCACCTTAATCATTAGTAACTCCCAGTGTGTGATGTAAACTGTTTCGCTATCGGTGTATTCTCAGCTTTGGTATGGATGGCAAGGAAAATTTGGAGACATAAGCTTCGTGGCCATTCAACGAAGCGCAACAGAAGTATTCTGCAACATGAGATGTTGGCCGTCACCTATGGTATTATGTACTTACTTTGTTACCTGTATGGAAGAAAATTTTAAGCTGTGACAGACCATGCTGTGCTGAAGTTATTGCTGGCTCAAAATATCCTTCAAGTAGTTAAACATGAGTAAGTAGAAATGTTGGAATATTAAGACTGGTGGATAAGAGCATTGCAGAGTGGCAAGAGGCATGGTCAGCTGACACTGACTGCTGAGTATTTAGGACACAATGGCAGTTTATGACACATGAAAGCTTGTTGTGCAGAATGACAACCTGTGAACCATGCATTGTTGTACCTGCAGTTTTCATAGGAAGTACTAAGGCAAGCATATGACACTGTTTTGGCTGCCCATAGAAGTGGGAGAACAACTGACTGACAAGTGAAAAATTTTGGTGGAAGACAAGGCGAGAGGATGCTCAACAACACGTTACAAACTGTATATCATGCATGCAACTTGCCAATTTCATCCACTCTTAATTGCCTTTGCAGAGATTGGTCCAAGAACATCCATTTCCTCTACTTTAAATGGATTGGACACTTCAATTGAACACTCAGAGGTAACCATTAATCTTGACGAAGAAAGGTCACATTTTAGATTTGTCACAGTGGTTGCAGTAACAGATCACCATGGAATGAGCCCATGTGTTTGCCTGCTGAACAACTGGCTACTAAAATTCAGTGTTCCTGACACAATGATAATTAAACAATTATGCCATTTGATACACATCCACAAGTTTAGGACTAAACCTTTCCAATGTCATCAGGTTGTATGGGTGTCCATCATACAATGCTACTGTAAAATATACAGGAGTATTGTGCTCTCACCCTGTACATTCAGTATTTGAGGTAGTAAAGGTCTACTTGGGGAAAATATTGATTCAGTAAATAAATTATCAAACATACTGCACTAATTTGTCACAGAAGGTAAAAAAAAGAAAATACAAAAGAGCTGAAGCATCAGGAACAGATGGAACAGCACGTCAGTAACTTGTGTCAGTATAAAGTCGGACAATGCATTTTATTGATGAATCCCTATGAACCTAATAGTGTACAAAGCGGTGCTGAACGCAATATCAGGGACCTTATCAGGTCACAGAGATGACAACTGTCAATGTCAACTGCCAAAGAACAACCTCCATTGAGCATGTGGGGTGTGTTAATAGGACATCTGATACTGGCCAGTAGAATGACTGTAATAATGACTCGTATACATACACTTTTGGAAAGGGGAAGAATATTGATGCAAATTCCCTTCACCCTGGTAGTGTACCTCCAGAGCCTCCATATTGGGCTGGTAGTTCTACTATATTGTTATTTTTACTGTAATTTATGGTTTTATAGACAAGATTACCATGTATTCTTGGTTCTCAAAAGGAGTACTGAAATGTCCATTGAAACTTAACTTTCCTAATGTGTGTTTTATTGTGTGATAATATGTTGGTAAAGAGCTGTGGCTTATTTTTTGTTGCACGCTCTCAAGCCCGGTAAAGTTGCCCTGTTTATTTCCAGTTTCATTCACCAATCTCCCCAGCATCTCTCCAATTCCATGTTGACATACTGTAGCAGAAAATTTCTACAGTAATTAGAATGACTGGAATTAGTAATACTGATGTTTGAGCCTCACCTAATTATTTATCAGAGATAACTGCTCATTCATTTCTTCCTCGAATACAACTTTTACACTTACTATTGAGTGGTAAAACATAATATTCACAATTATAAGTTTCCTTCATCTTTATTAAAGCAAGAGCAATATTGGAGTCATTAACATTATATACTAACCCAGAGGCAATAAAAAATTCAGAGATAATGTAATGATAATGTTCACTTTCTTATATAAGGAGTAACATCTTTGGTTCCTAGACACAGCACAGTATCTGACACAGTTAATTACAGAATAGAATGTGATACTACATAACACCTCTTCATAGGAACAGTAGTGAATGCACTATGGAATTGACCACTTGAAGCGGGAGTATTATTTGTGAGACAAAATGACATGATACTTACTTGTCACCAGTGGCAGTTGAGATTTTGGAAAGTAATAAATGAAGTACGGAAGTTACAAGAATCATTTGTGGAGTTTCAAAAAGAGGAGGAGATAGGGAGAGTGTAGACAGAAGTGCAAGGCTACACCTTACATACGAGAAGTTGGTGTGGCATGTACATCACGTAGTAAATGTGGCACCACATAAACTGATACAAAAGAAATGAAGATGGCTATTTGTAGACAGGAAGCTGCTGAAGAAAGTATCTGGTACAGTGGGCAATGATGACATTCTGGAGGATAGGGCAAGTACAAGCAATAACAGACACAAATAGGGCAATGGTGGATTGGCATAACATACATCTGACAAATCTGGAAAACAAAATATTTAATAAAATCAGGGTAGTACAGAAACTGACTATAGATTTGGCATGACATACAGAGGATCCTTTGGAAATATTGTACTGAAATTTATCTGAGGGGTGGAAAAATTTCAGAATTGTCCCTTTTATACAACTATTTCTGTGTGTTTGAGAATGTACAAAGCTAAATTAATTGAAAACTATTTATGTTGTTGTTATCATTGTCTGAAGACTGGTTTGATGCAGCCATCTGTACTACTGTATCCATGCATCATCTCCAAATTGCTACTGCTGTGTACCATGAAAACTGTGAGATGAATGGAATGGACAGTGTCTTCTGTGTTCATCTTAAGTCATCCTTTCAAAACACAAGTAATGGAATGTTGGCAATTTAAATTATGCAATGCTGTGGGATCTAGAGCCACTAAAAGTAGTAAAAGAGTTGTCCTATCTGAGGAGTAAAATAACTGTAATAGGGAAAGTGGAGAGGATGTAAAATACACACCAGCAACGCAAGAAAGCATTTCTGAAGAAGAGAAATTTGTTAATTGTGAATATAAATTTAAGTGTTAGCAAGTCTTTTCTGAAGCCATGCCTGGAGTGTAGCATTTTAAGGACGAGAAATGTGGGCAATTCAGACAAGAAAGCTTCAATCTAATATTCTACTCTGGTTTCTGTACAAGCTGCACACAACCTTTTGCTCCAAGTATTTTACCTCTGCTACCTTGGGAATTTCAGAAGGCGTATTCCAGTCAACATTATCAAAACTTTCCTTAAATCTGAAAATACTATAAATGTAGGTGTTCCTATCTTTAACTTATCTTGTAAGACAAGTCGTAGAGTCATTATTTTGCAACCATTACTTATGAATATTACCAAAGTATCAGTTTAATACCTGCCAGCAGTCACTTTCTTTGGAATTCAAACTGTGACATTCTTCTTTACGCCTTAGGGCATTATGTCTGCCTCACACATATTACACAGCAGGTGGGATAGTTTCGTCATGGCTGGCTTCCTCAAGGATAAACAGTAGTTCTGATGGAATGTTGTCTATTCCAGGCACTTTGTTTCGATTCAGGTCTTTCACTGCTCTATCAAGTTATTATCACAGTACCATATCTTCCACCTCGTCATCATCTGTGTCCTCTTCCCTTTTTTATGATATAGCCTTCAAATTCATTTCAGTGTATAGCCCCTCTATATACTGCTTGTGCCTTTCCCATCTTTGTGAATATCAAGAGCTCGGACAACGAGCCACTATTAAGCACAGTTGCATCTCCTCACTGCAAAGGCCTTCTTAAATTTCCATAAGCAGTATCTATTTGTCACCTAGTTATACATATTTCTATAGACTTACCTTTGTTATGTAATTATTGCTGCCTAGTCATCTTGCATTTTCTGTCACTTTCACTGTTTAGTCATTTTTGTTCCCTTTTGGATGCTTCATTTGCTGCATTTTTGTATTTCCTCTGTTTATCGATTAAATTCACTATCTCTAGAGAAAGTTACAGACTTCCACTAGGCCTCACTCTTGTTACCTATTTGATCCTCTACTCTCTTTACTATTTTATCTCTCAAAGCCACCCATTTATATTCACATAAATTATTTCTCAACTCAACATCCCTTTTTCTCAATACACAGTAATCATACAGGTAAAATGAGATGTCATTTGTACAGTTTTTTTAACCAAATTCTGACTACATGCTGCCTTTGCACTAAAACTCACTATATGTAGAAAATTATAACAAAAGAGACTTAACTATCATAGGCAAATTTTTGTGTTTCCTCATACCTATATTTCGTGAAGCTACATTATTAATGAGTAATAAACAACTCCCTTTTGATATTATCTTATTACAAATATCATTTTACTTTGTTTTCAAGTACTTATTAACTGAACACACAATTTTTATATCACATTGTCATAGATAATAACTGTGAGCACTACAGTACTCCATTATCTATGCCTGTCTCACAAATGAATATACTTTTGTAAATGACAAACACATTTGTCATTGTTGCATTGACTTGTGATTTACCTATTGTTTCTATAGCTTAATGTGCTTACAGTAATGGAAAATGTATTTCAAGCTACAATTGAAAAAATCCAGTTGAATTTGAGCAAAAACACAAAATTGCAGAAAATTATTAGAATAAAAACTTTGTAAATATAATTAAATTTAAAAAAACTAGTATTCTATTTACCTTAAATTTAGAGATGTAGTTGAACTTTACCAAACACAAAGGGAATTTCTATGATTTCTTAATGTTAAATCTGTGATGTAGTAGAATCACAGGCAATCATTGGTAGAAACATGTGACAGTAAATTGTGGTTTCTTTGTCTCATAATGTATATAATCTAAAGAATTTGATTCAGAAAAAAAGAGACTCATCAAAATTTCAGTAAAATTTCACCATAAACATAGAATAGCTGACGTTAACAAATAACATAATAATAATACAATTTTGTTATATACAGGTACAATAATATTGCTCAAATTATCATTTCATCCTCTATGAATTCTTCTGCCAAATAGCAGCATTTCTCCCAAAGAATCTGCTGTAGCCTCGTTAAATATGTTTTGGACTTTTAACTTGGTATTTATTGCCATCCCAATATACTGTGGAGGCTGTGCATATAATTACAACCGATAGGTGGGTAGCATAAAATTATTTTTATCTCTCTTTCTATGTGTATCATTAAAATGACTCACCTTCAATAATTTTGTCTGCTGTCTAGGAAGATTATAATCTCATATATGTATATGGAGAGTACAGTTAGAATTTGTCCCCCTAGGGGGTCCACAACTCTTTTGTGGATACATGTGTAGCGAGCACGGGACCCCGAGCTAATGTGGCCTTCCTTCCTTTCTGGGCTGCATACCTTCCCTTTCTGCATCCTTCCCCATCCCCCATCTTCGCCCCCCCCTCCCCCCCCCCCTCACCACCCCTCACCACTGGCTCTTTCCTTCCCTTTCTCCCCCTCTGGGAGTATGGTTTGCGCCTACGTCCGGAGACAGACGCTCATAAATGTACTGCATTCTTCGCCTTCTTTGCTTGTGTGTCTTCAACCTTCCTTTGTCCTTCTCTTTTCCTTACCTCTTCTCTTTACCCTTTTCTCCGCTGTGGCGTTTGAGACCTCTCTTCTTTCCTTTCCCTTTCTCTTTCTTCCTCCCTGTGCGTGTCTGAAGGCCGACCCACGCATTTTTGTGCGTAGCCGGTGATGAGGTAACGCGTAATTCCCCACCCCGGGTAGACAGGTAGGACACGTACGTACCCCCTGGTAATGGTCAGGGCCAGGGAGGGGTGATTACCCGAGCTGATACCTTCCGAAAGTGTCGATTGGTCCCTCTGTCCGTTTGTCGGGGGGTGTGACCTGAGGTGTGAACAATCACCTAAGGCGGGAGTGCCCTCAGAGAGGGCCCCCACATGGGAGGAGCGCACCATCGGAGATGCCGGTAATCATGGGGGATTCTTCTGCAATGTTTTCCTCACCTTGCACTATGTCTGCTCACAAGCGTAATTCACTGAGTCTCAGCCACAGTCAGTTCCTCCATCATTGCCACAGTTCCTTGTTGTTTCTCGGTCTGACGCAGGTCACGACTTCTCCACGGTCAACCCTTTCATTATTCAGAAAGGTGTCGACGCAATTGCAGGTCCTGTGAAGTCTTGTTCCAGATTACAGAATGGCACCTTGTTGTTAGAAGCAGTCAGTGCCCTCCAGGCAAAAAAATTGCTGCGTACTTCACTGCTCCACACCTTCCCTGTCCGGGTTGAACCGAACCGCACTTTAAATTCCTCACGTGGAGTCGTTTATACACGCTCCCTCGATGGGTTGTCTGACGACGAAATTCAGCACTACCTGTCTGACCAGGACGTAACGGCTGTTCATAGAGTTACGAAAAGGGTTGACACGAACATCATTCCAACCCGCACTGTCTTCTTGACATTTGACAAAGTTCAACTCCCATCGAAAATCAAAGCAGGCTATGACATAATTTCCGTTCGCCCTTACGTCCCGAACCCTACGCGTTGCTATCGGTGTCAGCGGTTCAATCACACTAGCCAGGCCTGTTCCAATCCGGCCAAATGTGATACGTGTGGCAAGGATGCCCATGAGGGTGCTTGTCCACCTCCATCCCCTCACTGCATCAACTGAATGGGTGACCACGCTGCTTCCTCTCGTGATTGCCCCGTTTTTAAGGACGAAAAGCTCATCCAGGAAATCAGAGTGAAGGAAAAGTTGTCGACCTTTGCTGCTCGAAAATTATTCGCCAGTCGACAGCCCACCGTGCCTCAGACAGGAAAATACAGCGCTGTCCTTGCTTCTCCTCGGCTAACAAAGGAGGCAGCCACGCAGACTTGCGACCTCACCTTTAGTACCACGGTCGTCAGATCGGCCAGCGCAAAGATCGCCCGTTCAACCTCACCACTTTCGCCTGCCCACTCTATGGCCCACCCTTCATCGGGTTCTGCTAAATCTCGAAACCACAAATCAGACACCAAGACTTCGAAAAAAGAGCATACTCGTAAAGATTTTTTACGTACCCCAACTTCACAACCATCGGTTCCTCCTCCTTCTAAGCATCATAGTTCCAAGAAGGCTGCAAAGAAACCCAGTTCATCTCCTTCTCCGCAAAGGCGTGTTCCATCGACAGCACCGCCTGGCGGAAATCGACCTCGGCCGTCTTCTGTGTCGCGGAGGCGCAATGCTGGCGACCGATCAACCGGCCGATCGCTGGTGGCAGGAGCTGCTCCTGAACAACCTATGGATCAGGATCTTCTGCCTTCGGCTGAATGCCATTCCATGCTGTCGGTCGCAAGCTCTGAGCAGTCGTTGAGTTGACAGCAACCTTGGTCACATTCCTCCATTTTCTGTTCACCCTATGTCCATTATCCACTAGAATATCCGCGGCATTCGAGCCAATCGGGATGAATTGTCGATCCTAATACGATCCTACTCGCCGGTCATCTTCTGTCTTCAGGAAACGAAGCTGCGTCCCCATGACCGCTTTGTTCTCCCCCATTTTCAGTCCGTCCAATATGATCTCCCCTCTGTTGAAGGCACTCCAGCTCATGGAGGACTCATGATTTTTCTCCATGATACTCTCCATTATCACCCAATCCACTTAAACACTTCCTTCCAAGCTGTCGCCGTCCGTCTTTCCCTCTCTGGATACACGTTCTCTCTTTGTACTGTATACATTCCATCGTCCACACCAATGGCACGAGCGGATTTCCTTCATCTTCTTGGTCATCTTCCACCCCCCTATTTGCTGGTTGTGGACTTCAATGCCCACCACCCGCTTTGGGGATCTCCACATCCTTGTCCACGTGGCTCACTATTGCTAGACGTCTTCCACCAAGCGGATCTAGTTTGCCTCAACACTGGGGTCCCCACATTTTTGTCTGCTTCCACGACAAATTTATCTCATTTGGACCTTGCGGTCGGTACTGTTCCGTTAGCTCGGCGCTTCGAATGGTTCGCCCTTGATGATACACACTCGAGTGACCACTTTCCAAGTGTCCTTAGACTGCAGCCTCAACTGCCATATATGCGGCCGCGACGCTGGAAGTTTGCCCAAGCCGATTGGACACTTTTTTCGTCTCTAGCGACATTCGATGATCGTCGCTTTCCCAGCGTCGACGATGAGGTCACACATATTACCGACGTTATTCTTACAGTTGCGGAACGTTCAATACCACGCACCTCCGAATTGCCCCGGCGCCCCCCAGTTCCTTGGTGGAACGAGGCATGCCGTGACGCAATACGTGAGCGGCGACGTACTCTTCGCGTTTTCCGCCACCATCCTACTTTGGCCAACTATATCCGCTATAAGCAGTTCCGTGCGCGATGCCGTCGCGTCATCCGCGATAGCAAGAAGGCAAGCTGGAAATTCTTTATTAGCTCATTTAACACCTTCACTCCCTCCTCGGAAGTTTGGAGTCGGCTTCGACGGTTCTCAGCCGCGCCTAGTTTCTCCCCAGTCTCTGGGCTCACTGTCGCGCATGATACATTAGTGGACCTCGTCGCAATTTCTATCTCATTGGGTCAGCACTTTGCCGAGATTTCGAGCTCTTCAAATTTCCCGCCAGCGTTTCTCCCGAAGAAACGTGCAGCGGAAGTGCGACCTCTTGCTTTCTCCTCTCAAAATCGCGAAAGCTACAATACTGTTTTCTCCATGCGGGAACTCCAACATGCACTCTCTTCTTCTCGCTCGTCCGCCCCAGGACCGGATGGTATCCACGTCCAAATGTTGCTGCATTTATCAACCCATAGTCTGCGTGACCTCCTTCGCCTTTATAATCGAATTTGGACCGACAGTACTTTTCCCAGACGATGGCGGGAAGCTATCGTCGTTCCTGTTCCGAAACCTGGAAAGGACAAACATCTCCCCTCTAGCTATCGCCCCATTTCTCTCACGAGTAGTGTATGTAAGGTTTTGGAGCGTATGGTGAATTACCGTTTAGCTTGGTGGCTGGAATCCCGCAGTCTTTTAACACCTGCCCAATGCGGATTCCGAAAGCATCGTTCTGCAGTTGACCATCTTGTTGCTCTCTCCACATACATCATGAACAATTTTCTCCGGAAACGCCAAACAGTAGCAATATTTTTTGATCTGGAGAGAGTATACGATACCTATTGGGGGACAGGCATCCTCCGCACACTGTTCTCTTGTGGCTTTCGAGGTCGGTTGCCCCTTTTTCTTCGCGAATTTATGGCAGAGCGCACATTTAGGGTGCGGGTGAACACTACTCTTTCCCGTACTTTCTCCCAAGAAAACGGGGTACCCCAGGGCTCCGTGCTGAGTGTTGTACTGTTTGCCATTGCCATAAATCCAGTTATGGATTGACTCCTTCCTGATGTCTCGGACTACCTCTTTGTGGACGAATTTGCGATCTACTACAGCTCTCAACGGACCAGCCTTCTTGAACGACGTCTTCAAGGATGTCTCGATCGCCTCCACTCCTGGAGCATCGAAACCGGCTTCCGTTTTTCTGCCAGTAAGACCGTTTGTGTTAATTTTTGGCGACGTAAGGAGTTTCTTCCACCCTCCCTACATCGAGGACCTGTCAACCTTCCGTTTTCGGACGTCGCTAAATTCTTGGGTCTTATGTTTGACAGAAAACTGTGCTGGTCCTCCCACGTTTCCTATCTTTGGCTCGGTGTCTACGATCCCTCAACACCTTCCGTGTCCTGAATGGTACCTCCTGGGGAACGGAGCGAGTGGTCCTTCTCCGCCTCTATCGCGCCTTAGTGCGCTCGAAATTTGACTATGGAAGCATAGTCTACTCCTCTGCTCGGCGTCTATTCTTCGGCGTCTCGACTCTATCCTCCACCGTGGATTACGTTTAGTGTCTGGAGCTTTTTACACCAGCCCTGTGGAAAGCCTTTATGCTGAGACTGCTGAACCTCCGCTGTCCAATCGGCGAGCAGTCCTTCTGAGTCGTTATGCTAGCCACTGTCTTCCATGCCTGCTAATCCAGCCCATGACATTTTTTTTGACGCCTCCTTTGATGTAGGGTATGCAGGCCACCCCTCCTCCCTACTACCACCAGGAGTCCGCTTCCGTCAACTGCTCCATTCTCTTTCCTTCCGCTTTCCTAAAACCTTCTTGACAACTTGGGGTACAGCACCGCCTTGGCTCTGTCCCCGGATCTGCCTGCTCCATGACCTTTGTCAGTTTCCCAAGGATGGTACCCCTTCACTTGTTTATCGTCGAGCATTTGCTGCTCTATGTGCACAAATGACGGACGCCACATTTATTTACACCGACGGCTCGAAAACATCGTTAGGTGTAGGGAGTGCCTATATTGTTGGCGACACCCCAAATCACTTTCGGCTTCCCGACCAGTGTTCGGTGTATACTGCGGAGCTTTACGCTGTTCTCCAGGCTGTCCACTACATCCGCTGCCATCGGCAGATACAGTACGTTATCTGCTCAGGTTCTCTCTGCTCTCTCCTCAGTCTCCAAGCTCTTTACCCTGTTCACTCCCTGGTCCACCGGATTCAGGACTGTCTGAGCTTGCTCCACCTGGGGGGCGTCTCGGTGGCGTTCCTCTGGCTCCCGGGACACATTTTTATCTGTGGAAATGAGGCGGCCGATATTGCAGCCAAGGCTGCAATCTCTCTTCTTCGGCCAGCTATTCAATCGATTCCCTTCGCCGATCTACGGAGCGTTTTATGTCGTCGTATTGTTCAATTATGGCACGCGCATTGGTCGAGACTTCCCCATAATAAATTGCGGGACGTGAAAGCTCTTCCTTGTGCTTGGACCTCTTCCTCCCGAACGCGTCTTCGGGAGGAGGTAATTTTAACTAGACTCCGGATAGGGCACTGTCTTTTTAGCCATCGACATTTTTTAAGCGGCGATCCTTCCCCACTATGTCCCCACTGCTCTCAGCTGTGGACGGTAAGACACCTTTTAATTGAGTGCCCCTATTTTAATCCGTTACTCTCCCGTCTACAGCTATCGCCTGATATATCGTCGATTTTAGCAGATGACACGCGCTCAGCCGATCGCGTTCTCGAGTTTATTAGTGCCAGTGAAATGACGTCAGTCATTTGAAGCTTTTTTTGGGGACAACCAACCCCTTTCTGTAGCGGATTTTTAAGCCTTCCTTCTGATTTTAGTTTCTCCAATTTTATGACTTTCGTTTCCATTGCTGCTGGTTTCCATTTTCGGGTTTTTACTGTTTTCTAAGTCACGGACCGGGCGCTAATTACCATAGCAGTTTTGCGCCCTAAAACCAAAAGAAAAAAAAAAGGCCAGGTCAGTCAATCATCCAGACTGTTGCCCCTGCAACTACTGAAAAGGCTGCTGCCCCTCTTCAGGAACCACACGTTTGTCTGGCCTCTCAACAGACACGCCTCTGTTGTGGTTGCACCTACGGCACGGCTATCTGTATCGATGAGGCACGCAGACCTCCCCAACAACGGCAAGGTCTATGGTTCATGGGGGGGGGGGGGGGGGGCTTTATAAATAGAGAACGGAAATTAAGGATCGCCTGATTTGGTCGGAGGGTGATAATCATCTGTTATTTGTTATTTAAAGCCTTCTCAAGGTTTAGGTGGTTGCTCCCTATTAATGCACCAGTACGGAGGTCACCATAAAATTACTAAGTGTATTTTTTTTTTTTTTTTGTATATGGTGTACTCTGGTTACTCGTAAGCTACAACGCGCCCGCTCTTGTGCCAGAGATTTCAAGATTGTTCGAGCGGTGACACATATCATATTATAGCTATACGATATTATCCTCAACCGTAGTTCACGAAGTGGGTTAATAGAAACCTGAATTCTGAGTTCATATCTTTTCGTATCAATTCGCGAACAAAATAGAATACGCCAATTTTAAGGGTAAGTTTTGCTTTTAATACGGAAGGGCATGGGTCATAAAACGACCCCAGCAAGGCTAATGATTAGGTTTCAGGTGAATTCGCCATTGTCTACTCCGTGGTCCATAAATGACCTATTACTGGAAGACAATGAGCCAGAGGTTATAAAAAGAAATTGGGAAATCTACACGAAGAATATTCAATTAACACATCGGCGTGGAGGCGTCCACTACAACATAGGCTGATGTCTGGCTAGGGGCTGTGGCATATTTAGAAAATATTCGGGCACAACGAAGGGGTAGCGAAAAAATGACTCGGAAGATGTGTGGACTTGGGATGTGATATGGGCATTGTCTTCAGTGAGCTGCGTTATCCAGGACCGCAGCAAGTAATAAAAAGTGGAATGTTTTTGTGATGAGGTTTAGGATGTGTATCGTTGCTTAACACAAGGACACAATGTTCAGTACACCACATCTTTTTACGTATATTGTACTCTATATCTTGTGTAATCCAGGTGCTGCTTCTAGATGCTGCCGTAGGTCAGTTTTGGAGTTACTGCATCGCCACATGGGGTTTATGCAACAGTTCCAATAAGTTTGTGCTTCATGATCGCAACAGATTTTATTTCGCACACTACATGTTCGGCAGCGAACGTAAAACTTGCTGTTGATACAATATTCGATCTGAGACTCCCGAATGGCGGCGTACAATGCGCCTTTATTTATAGTTTTAAGCATTACTGTCATTTTTACATATTGAATTTTGAATTTATACAATTAAAGTTTTTAGATACATCTTTCCAAATTACATGGAAAATTACGTGGAATAAGAGTAATTTTATACAAAGACACTCTTTCTATTAAGACTATAAATTACATGTTTTATCATTGCAACAACATATTTCGTTAACTGCATATACAAATCAAAAAGAGTTTTGCATCACCCCCGTTCGCAGAACGCCTACAGATAGACGTTCACTGTGCATATCGTATCACAGACAGTCCTTTTGACTGTTGACTAAATCCGCCCAACGATGTAAACAACCACGCATGAGCAGCGCCTATTAGACAGAGTGGGTCCGACAGCCGATCAGTTCCAGTCATTCCTCCAGGAAGGAGGCACACGACTCTTGTTGTCTGTAGTTCAACCTGGCCCAGACGGTCAATACCGCGGTTCGATCGCGTCCGCGTTGGTCCTTTGCGCCAGGAAGGGCTTTTAACAAGGGAAATGTCCAGGCGTCTCGGAGTGAACCAAAGCGATGTTGTTCTGACACGGAGGAGACGCAGAGAGACACAGGAACTGTCGATGACATGCCTCGCTCAGGCCGCTAAAGGGCTGCTACTGCAGTGGATGATCGCAGCCTAAGGATTATGGCTCGGAAGAACCCTGACAGCAACGCCACCATGTTGAATAATATTTTTTGTGCAGCCACAGGACGTCGTGTTACGACTCGAACTGTGCGCAACAGGCTGCATGATGCGCAACTTCACCCCCGACGTCCATGGCGAGGTCCATCTTTGCAACCATGGCACAATGCAGCGCGGTACAGATGGGCCCAACAATTTGCCGAATGGACCGCTCAGGATTGGAATCATGTTCTCTTCACCGATGAGTGTCGCATATACCATGAACTAGACAATCGTCGGAGACGTGTTTGGAGGCAACCCGGTCAGGCTGAACTAGTTAGACACTCCGTTCTGTGAGTGCAGCAAGGTAGAGATTTCCTGCTGTTTTGGGGTGGCATTATGTGGGGTCGACGTACGCCGCTGGTGGTCATGGAAGGCACAGAAACGGGTGTACGATACGTAAATGCCATCCTACGACTGATAGTGCAACCATATCAGCTGCACATTCGCGAGGCATTCATCCTCCTGGACGACAATTTGCGGCCTCATGGCGAATGACTTCCTGCAGGATAACGACATCGCTCGACTAGAGTGGCCAGCATGTTCTCCAGACATGAACACTATCGAACATGCCTGGATTAGATTTAAGTGCTGTTTATGGACGTGACCCACCAACCGCTCTTAGGGATCAACGCCGAATCGCCGTTGAGGAGTGGGACAGTCTGGACCAACACTGCCTTGATGAACTTGTGGATGGTATGCCACGGCGAACGCAGGCATGCATCAACGCAAGAGGACGTGCTATTGGGTATTAGAGGTACCGGTGTGTACAGCAATCTAGACCACCACCTCTGAAGGTCTCGCTGTAAGGTGGTACAACATGGAATTTGTAGTTTTCATGAGCAATAAAAAGGGCGGAAATGTTGTTTATGTTGATCTCTATTCCAATTACCTGTACAGGTTCCGGAACTCTAGGAATCGAGCTGATGCAAAACTTATTTTGATGTATTATTTTACTGACTGGAAGGAAAATCATCACTTTCAGGTGAACAGGGCGATTAGTTTTATTGAATGAAAGACCTAGATTCAATTAATGTTATATGAGTAAAGTCTTACATTTCTGCATGGTCGTAATTACGGTTCTATTAACTAACACCAATTAAAACATGAGTATTCTTAATTCTGACTGAAAAATCATAGTGTCATATTTCTATTAGGGATACAAACAATTTCTGGTTTTTTTTCAAAAATAACTCTGACTTGCAAATATCGGAACTTCAATCGTTAATTACTCCATAATCACAACAGCTAAATTACTCCTACCGTGTGCGTGTAGGTAGTACTGTATGTAAATTGTGATGGTACATTGGTTTTTAATCCAACATGTTTCTTTCATTCCACATACTGGTGAGGGCCAATGTAAACGATGTCAGAACAACAGTTTCAATTAGAAAATTACCAAATATGCAGCAACCAGTCGCAAAATCATGTTTTATTTATTCACTTTTGCAAATCGATTTCAACTGATTAACAGCCATCATCGGTGCTTTCAACCAATATGTGCCCTGAGTAGTAATACTGTCTTAAGCAGAGGTGAAACATAAAGTGACCACTTCATGGCTGTTAATCAGTTGAAATTGATTTGCAAAAGTGAATAAATAAAACATGATTTTGCGACTGGTTGCTGCATATTTGGTAATTTTATAGTTTACTGTTGCTGATCGACTTGGGAACCACATGGAGCCCACCATTCATAAGTTCAAATTAGTGTAAATTACTAAGTTGCTGCAGGAAGAATCTTCGGTGTATCACAGTATTCGAATCCAGATAACCAGAAACACGTTTCCTTCATTCCTGGTGAGACACAATGTAGACAGTGTCAAAGTAACAATATAAATTGGTGTAAATTACTAGTTACATATATGCCCTCTGCAGGAGAGTGGAGATGGGATTAGAATAAGATACAAGATCCCAAAAAGGGTTGTAATATTACAAGCAGTAAGTGAAAAAATAAGAGCGCAGATTAGCCGGTTAAGGCTGGGATCTGATAACCAGAATGGGGAAAATCCACTAATTACTTAGTTACCTAGTAACTACTAGACAACTGGGCCCAAATCATCAAGGCACTGTGTAAGCTGGTGATGGCTCCATAATGGTGTGGGCTGTATTATTTTTCTAGTAGCAGATCTCTGATAATGCATTTGGTATGATCTGTTCCCCAACGACATTGATGTACCTTAGATTTAAACACTACAGGAATTACCACTCGTGTCTTGCCTGATACTGGATGTATGAGAATGACACCTTTTTACATTTTATATGCAGGCCTCATATCCCAACAAAATGTAATCTCTGGTTGATTAATAGTTTCTTATCATTGGACCACTCTGAACATATTGTCTGATTTTAGTGAAAAGTTTTTTAGAAGTTTCACAATTAAATATTCGTTTATTGTGAAATTTTCCACAGTGTCTCGATCTTTTTTGTATTTATGTATATCGTTGGTTGACACTCAACGTTAGTTAACTGAATGCTGGCCTGCGTCAATTGGATACCCTCCAAATTAATGAACACGAAACTCATGAGTGTTAAATTAAATTTGAATTCCAACGTGCACTCGGTTTGTCTGCCGGGGGGCCCCATCCAATATGTGGAGGCGGCCTTGCCTGCGGCTATCGAGCGTACGGGGTGCAGCCGTCTGCAAGTAGTTGCTGACGTCGGCACCAATGATGCCTGTCGCTAAATCGACAGCCAACGCTTAATAGAAATGTTTTAGATCTGGTAGTCACGAACAGACCAGACCTCATCGACGGTGTCAGTGTTGAGACAGGGATTAGTGATCATGATGTTGTCATTACGACTATCGTTACGAAAGTTAAAAAGTCGGTCAAGAAGGCTAGGACAGTATTCTTACTAGAAAGAGCACATAAGCAGTTGTTAGCATCCAACTTAGTAAATGAATCGATTTCATTTACTTCCGGTACGATGGACGTGGAAGAATTATGGGCAAATTTTAAACACATTGTAAATCACGCATTGGACAAGTAAGTGTCGAAAAAGTGGGTTACGGACGGAAAAGACACACCGTGGTTTAACAGCGCAATTCGGAGAATGCTCAGGAAGCAAAGACAGTTGCACTCGCGGTACAAGAAAGATCGGGAGAATGAGGACAGGCAAAAGTTAGTAGAGATTCGTGCTGCTGTAAAAAGAGCGATACGCGAAGCATACAACTACTACCACCGTCATACCTTAGCAAAAGATCTTGCTGAAAACCCAAGGAAATTCTGGTCTTACGTAAAATCGGTAAGCGGGTCGAAGGCTTCCATCCAGTCACTCACTGATCAGTCTGGCCTGGCAATGGAAGACGGCAAAACGAAAGCTGAAATTTTAAATGTAGCATTTGAGAAATCTTTCACGCAGGAGGATCGTACAAACATACCGCAGTTTGAGTCTCGTACAGATTCCCGTATGGAGGATATAGTGATAGACATCCCTGGGGTTGTGAAGCAGCTGAATCGGTTGAAAATAAATAAATCGCCAGGTCCTGATGGGATTCCAATTTGGTTTTACAGAGAGTACTCTACTGGATTGGCTCCTTACTTAGCTTGCATTTATCGCGAATCTCTTGCCAACGTAAAGTCCCGAGCGACTGGAAAAAAGCGCAGGTGGCGCCTGTATATAAGAAGGGTAGAAGGACGCATCCTCAAAATTACAGACCAATATCCTTAACATCGCTTTGTTGCAGGTTTCTCCAACATATTCTCAGTTGGAATATAATGAATTTCCTTGACAGAGAAGTTGCTGTCCATGCATCAGCACGGCTTTAGAAAGCATCGCTCCTGCGAAACGCAACTCGCCCTTTGTTCACATGATATCTTGCGAACCATGGATGAAGGGTATCAGCCGGATGCCATATTCCTTGACTTCCGGAAAGCGTTTGACTCGGTGCCCCACTGCAGGCTCCTAACTGAGGTACGAGCATATGGGATTGGTTGCCAAATATGTGAGTGACTCGAAGACTTCTTAAGTAATAGAACCAGTACGTTGTCCTCGATGGTGAGTGTTCATCGGAGGTGAGGGTATCATCTGGAGTTCCCCAGGGAAGTGTGGTAGGTCCGCTGTTGTTTCCTATTTACATAAATGATCTTTTGGATAGGGTGGATAGCAATGTGCGGATGTTTGCTGATGACGCTGTGGTGTACGGGAAGGTGTGTCGTTGAGTGACTGTAGGAGGACACAAGATGACTTGGACAGGATTTGTGATTGGTGTAAAGAATGGCAGCTAACTGTAAATGTAAATTAATGCGGATGAATAAGAAAAAGAATCCCGTATTGTTTGAATACTCCATTAATAGTGTAGCGCTTGACACAGTCACGTCGATTACACATTTGGGCGTAACAATGCAGAGCGATATGAAGTGGGACAAGCATGTAATGGCAGTTGTGGGGAAGGCGGATAGTCGTCATTGGTTCATTGGTAGAATTTTGGGAAGATGTGGTTCATCTGTAAAGGAGACCGCTTATAAAACACTAATACGACCTATTCTTGAGTACTGCTCTAGCGTTTGGGATCACCTATCAGGTCGGATTGAGGGAGGACACAGAAGCAATTCAGAGGCGGGCTGCTAGATTTGTTACTGGTAGGTTTGATCGTCACGCGAGTGTTACGGAAATGCTTCAGGAACTCTGGTGGGAGTCTCTGCAGGAAAGGAGACGCTCTTTTCGTGAATCGCTACTGAGGAAATTTAGAGAACTATCATTTGAGGCTGACAGCAGTACAGTTTTACTTATATTTCGCGGAAAGACCGCAAAGATAAGATAAGAGAGATTAGGGCTCGTACAGAGGCATATAGGCAGCCATTTTTCCCTCGTTCTGTTTGGGAGTGGAACAGGGAGAGAAGATGCTAGTTGTGGAACGAGGTACCCTCCGCCACGCACCGAATGGTGGATTGCGGAGTATGGATGTAGATGTAGACACAAATTGTAATTACTTTGATTTATTGTAATAAAATGATCTTTAAACAAATGGCAACATTTGGTAGTTATTAATCTGATGAAAAATGGCGTATCTGACGTAGGTCAGGGGAAAATTTACTAATAATCGTGCAAGCAAATTACGATCATGAAGTTCCCAGTGATTCTCATAATTTTAATAGAAAATAGATACAATGAAGCGCCAGAGAAACTGGTATAGGTATGAATATTCAAATACATAGATGTGTAATCAGGCAGGATATGGTCCTGCAGTCGACAACACCTATATGAGGCAACAAGTGTCTGGCGCACTTGTTAGATCGGTTACTCCTGCTACAATGGCATGTTATCAAGATTTAAGAGAGTTTGAAGGTGGTGTTACACTCGGTGCATGAGTGATGGGACACAGCATCTCCAAGACCCCCCTGCGGGTTCGGGGGTTAGAATAGGCCCGCGGTATTCCTGCCTGTCGTAAGAGGCGACTAAAAGGAGTTTCAACCGTTTCGGCCTTCCATGTGATGGTCCACCTTGGGGTTTGACCTCCATTTTTCAAAATTCTACAGAAGTACGAGCCTTTTGGGGAAGGACGCCGTACGTGGTGTACCACTGGTCCTCAGTGCACTAATACCTTGGCACTCAGCATTGTACCGGCGTTGTAACCATACCCATTATTCCTCAAACTGGGCCTAAACGCCTGATGGGTTGTACAAGTTACGCCCATAGTGCGTCCCCATCTGCACCTATGACCATGATGGAGTTTCCATGGCACCAGAAATCCAGCACGGTAGCCAGCCCGTTGTGGTGGGGTCGTCATGTACCCTCTAGGTTGTAGCCCCCTGACAACACAGGGATCGTACTGCCGATACCTGAGCTGCACCCTCCCAACGTCGGCCAAGGAGTAGATCCCCGTCTCCTTGGGGCATCAGGACTCCCGGCAACGGTCATCCTGCCAGGTGGCCCTTGGTGAGGCTGGGTGGCGCCCGTAGGGAGAGCCCCTGGTCGGAGTGGGTGGTATCGGGGCGGACGTTTCGCAGATGAAACGTCAACACATATCAGGTCGCTCTGCGGCCGAGTCTTTCAAAAGGAAAGGTACTGTTTCTAGTTCTGGTTCTCCTGCCCTTTCCCCCTTGGCCACTCCCTGGGAGGAGGGACAGGCCCGCCGGCTTGGGGCGAAGTACTTCCCCCGCTATTTGGTCTGTTCTCGAACCGATGGGGGGACGTTCGCCACCTCCAAGCCCATGTTCTTTGTTCAGCACATTGAGGACATCTTCGGGGAAATCGAGGTTCTCAGTAAAATGCGTTCGGGGTCCATTCTTATAAAGACCACCTCCGCCACACAGTCGGCGGCGCTCCAGGCGTGCGACCACCTAGGGGACATCCCAGTGTCCGTTGTCCCGCATCTGGCACTGAATAGGACGCAGGGGGTTATTTTTCATCGGGACCTCCTGCTGCAATCTGATGAGGAGCTCAGGGCCAACCTGGAGCGCCGAGGCGTGCATTTCGTCCGGCGAGTCCAGCGCGGCCCCAAAGACCGTCGCATCGACACCGGGGCCTTTATCCTCGCCTTCGAGGGGGACGTTCTCCCGGAGAAGGTAAAGGTGATGTGCTACCGGTGCGACGTGCGACCTTACGTTCCGCCTCCTATGCGCTGTTTTCGGTGTTTGCGCTTCGGGCACATGTCGTCACGGTGTGAGGCTGAGCCCCTTCGTGGCGATTGTGGACGTCCTCTTCGTGAGGAACATACATGCACCCCACCACCTCAGTGCGTTAATTGTCCTGGCATCCACTCGCCTAGATCCTCAGACTGCCCCGCATATCAGAAGGAGAAGAAGATACAAGAACTCAATGGATCGTCTCTCTTATTCTGAGGCCAGGAAGAAGTATGACCGCCTCCATCCCGTGCCGTTGACCACTTCGTTTGCCTCAGTTGTGTCCACTCCTTCCGCGGTATCCTCACCCCTATCATGTCCCCCCTCCACCTCCTCTCCCCATCCGGGGTCTCTGCCTCCGCCTCCCAAATCCCTCCCTTCAAAATCCTCCTCCCCCGTGGCCCCCGCCCCCTCTGCCCCAGGGGCCACTCTTCCTCCTCCTCCTCCCCCCCCCCCGCCACCTGAGAAGCGATCCTCTTCTCAGGTGTCTATCGGGGAAACGTTCCGGACCCCAGCTTCCGAGGTCCGGCGTTCCAAAACGGACCCCGCGCGTGAGGACCTTCTTCGGGTCCAGCCCACCATCCCTGCGCCTTCTTGGACTTCCAAGAAGAAGTCTCTATCCCCCTCTCCACCCCGGCGCGTTTCGTCTGATGCTACATCCGTTAGTCGCTGCTCCCGGCCGTCCTCAGTTTCGCCGGGTCGCTCTGCTGCCAGGCGCTCAGCTGGCCTCTCGTCGGCAAATGATGCTGCCCCTCCTACACAACCAGGGACAGCGGCCGCAGCTGGCGACGACTCGATGGAACAGGATCCGTTGTTCCCTCGAAACCTGGCCCTCCGCGGCCGTCGAGGTGACCAGCTCTTCCCCCGTCTCGTTCGCCCTCTTTTTTGACTAGCGATGGCCTTGTTACATTGGAACATAAGAGGTATTCGATCTAATCGGGAGGAATTACAACTGCTCCTCTGCCTGCACTGTCCGCTCGTCCTTGGTCTCCAGGAAACCAAGTTGCGCCCAACTGACCGTATTGCCTTTACCCACTATACCTTGGAGCGGTATGACCTCACCCCTGTGGACGGTATCCCAGCTCATGGTGGGGTCATGTTGCTCGTTCGGGACGATGTCTATTACCATCCCATCCCATTGACCACCCCACTCCAAGCAATAGCTGTCCGTATTACTCTTTCTGCTTTTACTTTTTCAGTTTGTACCATCTACACTCCATCATCATCTGCTGTTAGTCGGGCTGACATGATGCACCTGATCGTTCAGCTTTTCCCCGCCGTTTTTATTGTTTGGCGACTTCAATGCCCATCATCCCCTTTGGGGCTCTCCTGCATCCTGTCAAAGAGGCTCAGTCTTGGCGGATGTCTTCAACCATCTCAATCTTGTCTGCCTCAATACTGGCGCCCCGACTTTCCTCTCAGACTCTACTCATACCTACTCTCACTTAGACCTCTCGATCTGTTCTACCACTCTCGCCCGTCGGTTCGAGTGGTATGTCCTTTCTGACACCTATTCGAGCGACCACTTCCCCTGTGTCGTTCGTCTCCTGCACCACACCCCATCCCCACGTCCTTCGAGCTGGAACATACCGAAAGCTGACTGGGGACTTTACTCCTCCCTGGCGACCTTTCCGGACCACGATTTTCTCAGTTGTGACAGTCAGGTCGAATACCTCACGGCTGTTATCATCAATGCTGCCGAACGTTCCATTCCTCGTACTACCTCTTCTTCACGTCGCATTTCCGTCCCCTGGTGGAACGATGCTTGTAGAGACGCTATCCGTGCTCGACGACGTGCTTTACGCACCTTTCGCCGCCATCCTACGTTGGCGAATTGTATTGGATACAAACGACTCCAAGCGCAATGCCGTAGAGTCATCAAAGACAGCAAAAAAGCTTGTTGGGCCTCTTTCACCAGCTCCTTTAACAATTTTACTCCCTCTTCTGTCGTATGGGGTGGCCTGCGCCGGCTGTCGGGCATTAAGGCCCACTCCTCGGTACCTGGCCTGACCTCAGGTAATGAGGTCCTAGTTGATCCTGTGGCTGTCTCCAACGCCTTCGGCCGGTTTTTCACGGAGGTTTCAAGCTCCGCCCATTACCACCCTGCCTTCCTTCCCAGGAAAGAGGCAGAAGAGGCTCGGCGACCTTCCTTCCACTTGCTGAATCTGGAAACTTATAATGCCCCCTTTACTATGTGGGAACTCGAACGTGCGCTTGCACTGTCCTGGTCCTCTGCTCCGGGGCCAGATGCCATTCACGTTCAGATGCTGGCACACCTTTCTCCGGCGGGCAAAAGCTTCCTTCTTCGTACCTACAATCACGTCTGGACCGAAGGTCAGGTCCCCATGCGTTGGCGTGACGCCGTCGTTGTTCCTTTACCCAAACTCGGGAAGGATGGACACCTTCCTTTTAGTTACCGCCCCATTTCTCTTACAAGCTGTGTCTGTAAGCTAAGGTGATGGAGCACATGGTTAATGCTCGGTTAGTTTGGATTCTTGAATCTCGACGGCTACTTACCAATGACCAATGCGGTTTTAGTCACCGCCGCTCCACTGCTGACCACCTTGTGACCTTGTCGACATTCATCATGAACAACTTTTTGTGAAGGCGCCAATCGGTAGCCGTGTTCTTCGATTTGGAGAAGGCTTATGATACCTGTTGGAGAGGAGGTATCCTCCGCACTATGCACAGGTGGGGCCTACGCGGTCGCCTGCCCCTTTTTATTGATTCCTTTTTAACAGATCGAAAGTTTAGGGTACGTGTGGGTTCCGTATTGTCCGACGTCTTCCTCCAGGAGAACGGAGTGCCTCAGGGCTCCGTCTTGAGCGTAGCCCTTTTTGCCATCACGATCAATCCAATTATGGATTGCATTCCACCTAATGTCTCAGGCTCTCTCTTTGTCGATGACTTCGGGATCTACTGCAGTGCCCAGAGAACATGTCTCCTAGAGCGCTGCCTTCAGCGTTGCCTAGACAGCCTATACCCATGGAGCGTGGCAAATGGCTTCCGGTTCTCTGTAGAGAAGACGGTTTGTATCAACTTTTGGCGATATAAAGTGTTCTTTCCGCCATCCTTACATCTCGGTCCCATTGTTCTCCCATTCATGGAAACAACTAAGTTTCTTGGGCTCACGTTGGACAGGACACTGTGTTGGTCTCCGCATGTCTCTTATTTGGCAGCCCGTTGTACACGTTCCCTTAATGTCCTCAGAGTTCTTAGTGGTTCATCTTGGGGGGCGGATCGCACTTTCCTGTTTCGCTTGTATTGGTCCATAGTCCGATCGAAGCTGGATTATTGGAGCTTCGTCTACTCGTCTGCTCGGCCATCCCTCTTACGCTATCTCAACTCCATCCACCATCGGGGGTTACGTCTTGCGACCAGAGCCTTCTACACTAGTCCTGTCGAGAGTCTTTATGCTGAAGCTGCCAAATTAGCATTGACCTACCGGCGCGACGTACTGCTGTGTCGGTATGCCTGCCGGCTGTTGTCTATGCCCGACCACCCCTCTTACCAGTCCTTCTTCGCCGATTCTGTCGACCGTTAGTACGGATTGTATGTGTCTGCCCTGCTGCCCCCCGGAGTCTGCTTCCGTCGCCTGCTTCGACAATCGGATTTTGCCCTCCCTACCACCTTCAGAGAGGGTGAGAGCCCGACACCACCTTGGCTCCAGGCTCCGGTTCATATTTATCTCGACCTCAGCTCACTCCCGAAGGAGGGTACTCCGGCTGCAGTGTATTGCTCACCATTTGTCGAACTTTGTGCTCGACTTGCCGGTCACACCTTTATTTACACCGATGGCTCCAAAACTGACGATGGTGTCGGCTGTGCCTTTGTCGTCGGGGCCGCCACCTTTAAATACCGGCTCCTCGACCAATGTTCGAGCTTTACGGCAGAGCTTTTTGCTCTCCATCAGGCCGTTCAGTATGCCCGCCGCCACCGCCATTCATCGTATGTACTCTGCTCTGACTCACTCAGTGCTCTTCAGAGCCTTGGAGCTCCCTATCCGGTCCATCCCTTGGTTCAACGGATACAGCAGTCCCTCCATTCTTTCGCTGATAATGGTTCTCCTGTCAGCTTTCTGTGGGTTCCCGGACATGTAGGAGTGCCTGGGAATGAGGCTGCGGATGCTGCAGCCAAGGCTGCAGTTCTCCTGCCTCGGCCAGCCTCCCATTGTGTCCCGTCATCTGACGTTCGTGGGGATGTTTGTAAGAGGCTTGTGTCGTTGTGGTGGGATGCTTGGTCATCCCTCCAAGGAAACAAGCTCCGGGCAGTAAAACCGCTCCCAACTGCTTGGACAACCTCCTCCCGACCATCTCGGCGAGAGGAAGTCCTTCTGACCAGGTTGCGGATTGGGCATTGCCGGTTCAGCCACTGCTACCTGCTCTCCGGTGACCCAGCCCCGCAGTGCCCTTGTGGCCAGGCATTAACAGTGCGCCATGTTTTATTGACGTGTCCCTGCTTTAGTCAATCTCGTGTTGCCCTGTCCCTGCCATCTACTTTACCGGATATTTTAGCTGATGACGCTCGAGCAGCTGCTCGTGTTCTGCGTTTTATAACTTTGACTGGCTTGTCCAAAGACATCTAACCTTTTTACTTATTTTATCTGCATCTTTGTCAGGTCTTTCTGGTGTCCCCTCCTCCCCTTGAGTTTTACTAGATTCCATGTGCTCTAACAACAGTGACTGGGCGCTAATGACCTCAGTAGTTGAGCGCCCTTAAACCCCACCAAAAAAAAAAAAAAAAAAAAAAAAACCGATCCCTTCTAGTCAAATGGCGCCATAAATTCCTCTTCTTCCCAGTTCTGTTCAGTACCTCCTCATTAGTTACGTGATCTACCAATCTAATCTTCAGCATTCTTCTGTAGCACCACATTTCGAAAGCTTCTATTCGCTTCTTGTGTAAACTATTTATCGTCCACGTTTCACTCGACGTTAACAAATTTTTCTTCTTCAGAAACGCTTTCCTTGTCATTGCCAGTCTACATTTTATATCCTCTGTACTTCGATCATCATCAGTTATTTTGCTCCCCAAATAGCAAAACTCCTTTACTACTTTAAGTGTCTCATTTCCATTCGTCTGTAAAGAATTCGTGTTAGTATTTTGCAGCTGTGACTTATTAAACTGATAGTTCGGTAATTTTCACATCTGTCAACACCTGCTTTCTTTGGGATTGGAATTATTATATTCTTCTTTAAGTCTGAGGGTATTTCGCCTGACTCATACGACTTGATCATCAGATGGTAGAGTTTTGTCAGGGCTAGCTCTCCAAATGCTATCAGTAGTTTCAATAGAATGTTGTCTACTCCCGGGGCCTTGTTTCGACTTAGGTCTTTCAGTGCTCTGTCAAACTGTTCACGGAGTTTCCTATCGCCCATTTCATCTTCATTCTCTTCTATTTCCATAATATTGTCCTCAAGTACATTGCCCTTGTATAGACACTCTATATACTTCTTCCACCTTTCTGCTTTTCCTTCTTTGCTTAGAACTGTGTTTCCATCTGACCTCCTGATACCCATAGAAGGGGTTCTCTTTTCTCCAAAGGTCTCTTTAATTTTCCTGTAGGCAGTATCTATCTTACCCCTAGTGATACATGCCTCTACATCCTTACATTTGTCCTCTAGCTGTCCCTGCTTAGCACTTCCTGTCGATCTCATTTTTGAGACGTTTGTATTCCCTTTTGCCTGCTTCATTTACTGCATTTTTATATTTTTCCTTTCATCAATTGAATTCAATATATCTTTTGTTACTGAAGGATTTCTACCAGCCCTCGCCTTTTTACCTACTTGATCCTCTGCTGCCTTCACTACTTCATGCCTCAGAGCTACCCATTCTTCTTCTACTGTATTTATTTCCCCCATTCCTGTCAATCGTTCCCTTATTCTCTCCCTGAAACTCTATACAACCTCTGGTTCTTTCAGTTTATCCAGGTCCCATCTCCTTAAATTCCTACCCGTTTGCAGTTACTTCAGTTTTAATCCACAGTTCATAACCAATAGATTGTGATCAGAGTCCACATCTGCCCCTGGAAATGTCTTATAATTTAAAACTTGGTTCCTATTATATAATCTATCTGAAACCTTCTAGTGTCCCCAGGCCTCTTCCTTGTATACAACCTTCTTTCATGGTTCTTGAACAAAGTGTTAGCTATGATTAAGTTATGCTCTGTGCAAAATTCTACCAGGCGGCTTCCTCTTTAATTCCTTATCCCCATCCCATGTTCACCTACTACGTTACCTTCTCTTCCTTTTTCTACTATCGAATTCCAGTCACCCATGACTATTAAATTTTAGTCTCCCTTGACTATCTGAATAATTTTTTTTATCTCATCATACATTTCATCAATCTCTTCGTCATCTGCGGAGCTAGTTGGCATATAAACTTGTACTACTATGGTAGGCCTGGGCTTCGTATGTATCTCGGCCGCAATAATGCGTTAAACTATGTTGTTTGTAGTAGCTTACCCGCATCCCATTTTTCTATTCACCATTAAACTCAACCCCACATTATCCCTATTTGACCTTGTATTTATAACCCTGTATTCAACAGACCAGAAGTCTTGTTCCTCCTGCCACTGAACTTCACTAATTCCCATTATATCTAACTTTAACCTATCTATTTCCCTTTTTAAATTTTCTAACCTACCTGCCCAATTAAGGGATCTGACATTCCACGCTCTGACCTGTAGAATGCCAGTTTTCTTTCTCCTGATAACGACGACCTCGTCCTGAGTAGAGCCCGCCTGCAGATCAGAATGGGGGACTATTTTACCTCCGGTATATCGGTATATTTTACCCAAGAGGACGCCATCGTCATTTACCCATACAGTAGAGCTAGATGCCCTCGGGAAATACTACGGTTGTAGTTTCCCCTTGCTTTCAGCCGTTCGCTGTACCAGCACAGCAAGGCCGATTTGGTTAGTGTTACAAGGGCAGATCAGTCAATCATCCAGACTGTTGCCCCTGCAACTACTGAAAAGGCTGCTGCCCCTCTTCAGGAACCACACGTTTGTCTGGCCTCTCAACAGATACCCCTCCGTTGTGATTGCACCGACGGTACAGCTATCTGTATCGTTGAGGCACAGAAGCCCCCCCCTCCCCCCCCACCCCCCAACGGTAAGGTCCACGGGTCATTGGAGGGGGGGGGGGTGGCAGGCTTTCTTAAAGATTCAAATTTAAATTCGTTACTTTCAATCATAATGCTGTCGGCGAACGGAAGGTAAGAGGGTAATAGTCTTTATTAAGGCTTCTCAAAGTATGGAGCTATTGTATCAGCATATTCTGAAAGTAGCGTAACTGGTATACAATCTGGGCCTGGAGACTTGCTTTTATAAAGTTATTTAAGATGCTTTAAAACTGCGAGGATATCTACTTCTAAGTTAATCATGTTGGCAGCTATTCTCGATTCGAATTTACTTTATCTGTGGTGAAGGAGTTTCGGAAGGCTGTGTTGAGTAACTCGGATTTGGCAGCACTGTCGTTGATAGTATTTCCATTGTTATCGCTCGAAGAGGGCATTGATTGTGTCTTCTCCCTAGCGTACTTCACATACGACCATAATCTCTTCGGATTTTGTGCCAGTTTCGAGACGAAAGTTTCATTGTGCAAACTAGAGATGGGGGACCCGCTCTTGAACTAATTCATTGAGTTCAATCTTTCAAAGGAGTGAACAATCAGTGATTCAGAAAAAAAGAACGGTAGCTCCAAACGTTTCCCACGGCAGAGAGAGAGAGAGAGAGAGAGAGAGAGAGAGAGAGAGAGAGACGGAGCATATCAGCAGCGCCTCTGCTGGTCAGAGCACAGTGCACGCCACACAACACAGCCAGCGCCGGCCTCTGCCCTGCTTCTACCTTGGCTGCCTGCATTGTGCAGTGCCCCATTGGATTTTGTGTTTCACATATGCCGGGCAGTCTCTGTGCATTGTCTGCCGTGTGCAATGTGCAGTGTCTGGCGCAGCTTAACTTCGCATCGCACTCTGTCGGCGATCGTTTCAGTCGCACGTCCTGCCCTCTGGGCAGTTGATGCGAGCAACAGGACAGAGAGCCACCTAGCGGATAACATTGGAACTACTTGCAAAAACCGGCTCGCAAGGGAACGGACGATTTGGCTCCGAGCGGGTGAGTTCACCGCTTCCCCCACCCTCGGAACTCGCCCGCTCAACGCTCACCCCACCGTCTCAACTCTAGCCAGAGCGTCGAGCAAAGCGACTCTGGTGTCACTCTGGTCTCTGCGGTCTCAGCTCACGCAGTAATAAAGCTCGCGGCTCGACCTGCTCGACTCAGCGCCTCTGCATCGGAGTTTGTCCCCACTGGATATTGTTCTTCGCAGTAATACCGCTATGTATATTACATTATTATGTTATGTATACATCAATTGTTTTTATTTTATTTTTATTTGTTTAAACTGATTAGATTAGGTTCCTGATGACTCCTCTTACTATAGGATTTTTATTATGGACACTCGAATTTACGCTTTAATTACGAGCGAACCGATAAACGTATCGCAAAATGTGATACACCAATATTTTCCTTGTTTTATTCTGCGTAAGGCTATATGCATCACTTTCGTTTTACAGTCAAATTTATATTTTTTTTTCTTATTCTGGTACGGATTTTGCGATTTCAGGCGTCTTCGAAAGGAAAAATATATGGCTTGCAATGTATTTGTATGAGGTTAATGAAATTTTAATACATTATAGCCAAATATATTGTTAATGTAAATCTCAAGTTACAACATTTTCCGATCACCCAAAAAACCACGCTAGTGCAAAATAAATCAATAATCAAAAACTTTGTCATATCGTGGAAATTTCAATAAACAATACAAAATTCTTACTCATTATCTGTGTTACTTCAAAATAGGATCAAATAAGATCAAAATACAGGTATAGTACTGGAATAAACCAAGTTTAAAGCGCAATGTGCCTTTCATTTATTTTCTTTTGTAAATGAGTGGTGAGTCATGAAAAAGAGCTAATTCATTTCAGGGAGTGAACAGTTCTGATCCAATCTCTGAAAAGAACAGTTTTGCCCATCTCTAGTGCAAACTATTATAAGTGAATGTCCGACTCCTGTCGTCTTGTTGGTATAGTGGAATGTTACAATTTATTTTTTGAATAATATTTGTTTTCGGGTGGTAGGGTGTTTTTGTTGTATATTTAGCTTATTCCCCGTCCTAAACCCCCAATTTTCCACGGTTGTCTCGTCAGTTTCATTTTATTTTTGGAGTGACACGTTATTGTGTCATTTTTAGTTTTGTTGGTATGTACTGACGTCATTGTCATTTTGTATACCCTGGAAGTAGCTGTTTCCGCCATACTGATGTCTTGGGTCAAAGCAGACAAGTGGAATGTGACGCTTATTTAATGACGCATCTTGCATTGGAGTCGGCGCTTAATTTAGTTTCCGTGACGGACCGCCAATCTCTCAATTGCTATCAATACTATTTTTTTGAATTGAAGCCACTTCTGACATACAGTTACTTCGTAATTTGGAAGGAGTGAATTTTTGCCTGCGTTTTTCAATAGGTATATTTTTCTTCTGTTTTTTGGACGATTTGAGAATTACAATATTCAATCGCGCGACGATAACCCTGTGTTCACTAATCCCTGCATCAATTTTGATGCTCGTTATTAGCTTACGCTTACATGTTGTTAAGAGGTAAAGTGTGTTTTCACAACTGTTTGCTACTCGCATGGGCTCATGAACTAACTGCTCGAAATAATTTTCAGAGAATGCCTTTAGCACAATTTCGGTTGATGTTTCACGTGTATATCCGGATTTAAACATGTACTTTCTCCAACATGTCGTGGGTAAATTGAAGTCACCACCAGCTGTAATTTTATGAGTTGGGACGTGTTTGAAATTAGGCCGAGTTGGGAGATCGGGAAAAGGATCCAATTATTATTTTGTTCTGGTAGCCAAGAATGACATCTGCCCATACTAACTCACAGGGACTGTCTACTTCGATTTCACGACAAGATGAACTACTTGTAACAGCAATAAGCACATTGGCATTGTGCGTTTTCGCCACAGCATCATAACTCAGATTCCACTTTATTTACGTTTTTCGGTAACGGGAAAAGCCAACAAAATTGTATTACGTTTTGTAAGGCAGTGATTCATATTGTTGAATCTGTTCTAATTGACCACGTTACAATGACACTGCAGATGGCGCTTAAGTGTCATGAAAAAAAACAACGCATTTGCAACTGTAAATATGGTAATCAATTTGCAGCACGTGTTTGTCCATTATTATTTTCAATTTTTCTTTATTTAGCCGTCTGCGTATTGTAGACAGGTAAAATATCTATGACATTATTTAGCCATTTCATCAGAAAAGTAAAACCGTACACTTCGCGCACAAAAACTAAGAAAATGCAAGACCAATGCTTGAATTTTGGAGAAATAAAAGAAGCGGCAGAGAATAATATATTTTTCTTAAGTTTTCTGCTGCACTAACTCATGTTGAATCTGTACTAATTAATTACGCAGCAATGACACTGAATAGGAAATTGTCTTCCTGGTAAGCTGAAATAGTTACACGCAACAGTTTGAGAACCTACAAAAATAGGAGGAAATTAATCAGACTGTCCTGTAAGAATGTTATATCCATGTGAACATCAGTATGTGCATAGTTTAATCACACACAATTGCAAATGTATCTAGCTCATATCCTGTAAAAAGAAATCGATAAAATGGCAGAAATTATCTCTACAATAAAATATGTTATAGTAATGTGCCTTGATATTTTTTGACATTTAAAGTACCTCCTATCAGTACGACATTACTCACTTGTTGTACGTACCTATGAAAAGTAACTGGTCCTTCTTTCACATACTTCACTTTACATTCATTGGCTCGATAGTTCTGCTCCATAGATGTCACAAAGACTCAAACTTGCCGAAACGTTTATAAAATAAGGCAAATATGTGTAATATTCAACTTCTATTATTACCGAAAATTGCAGACAAGCAGCGCCATCCCGAAATCACATGACTAGCCTGGTATGATGTTGAGAACATGTGCAGTAGACTATGCTTACTCCATTGGTCAACCAAGAGCGCCCATAATGTAGTGTGTGTGTGTGTGTGTGTGTGTGTGTGTGTGTGTGTAGGGGGGGTTTGAAGCATGTTTAATGTATTGAAAATGAATGGCGACTTGTAAGTAGTCATAAAAAATTTCAAATTCTGATCCAGTTAAAAACCTGAGCAATAGTGTTTTAAATCACTTTCTTGAAAGAAGAACGTGATTGCACTATATTTTCCCCTTTCCCAGAAAGCTGGGGGGAGGGGGGGGGCATTCACAAACTGATCTGCAGATTTTAAATTAAGTACTGAAGAATGCTCATAGTAAGATTGGCACATTTCAGTGGGAGCACGCTTCAGATTGTCGGCATGCTCGCTGAGTATGGTCATCTGGGATAGTGCAGAACTGTAATTAACATGAAATCTCATTGATCAGCAGGACATCCTTCCTGTCGCAGTATCACTCCAAATGCTGCCATTTGTATGTGGTGTTAACACTGTGGGGTGGTGGGTAAATATTCTTCACCATTTGCAAGAGTCTGGAAACTGTTTTTGTGGTCAGCCAGAAAGCTATAGAGAATATACTTTCCATTCTGCAAATACACACTACTCATTGTGCTCACTGCAAGAAAATGTTCATACTTATTATAGTATTATACTCAGCAGGATCAGGAACAATGACTATAAATTAAAGTTCTGAGTTTTAACTGCTTGATATATTCAGTACCACCCCATGAACCATAGACCTTGCCATTGGTGGCGAGGCTTGCGCGCCTCCGCGATACAGATGGCCGTACCGTAGGTGCAACCACAACGGAGGGGTATCTGTTGAGAGGCCAGACAAACGTGTGGTTCCTGAAGAGGGGCAGCAGCCTTTTCAGTAGTTGCAGGGGTAACAGTCTGGATGATTGACTGATCTGCCCTTGCAACACTAACAAAAACGGCCTTGCTCTGTGGTACTGCGAATGGCTGGAAGCAAGGTGAAACTACAGTCGTAATTTTTCCCAAGGGCATGCAGCTTTACTGTACGGTTAAATGATAATGGCGTCCTCTTGGGTAAAATATTCTGAAGGTAAAATAGTCCCCCATTAGGATCTCCGGGCGGGGACTACTCAGGAGGACATAGTTATGAGGAGAAACAAAACTGGTGTTCTGTGGATCAGAGTGTGGAATGTCAGATCCGTTAATCGGGCAGGTAGGTTAGAAAATTTAAAAAGGAGAATGGATAGGTTGAAGTTAGATATAGTGGGAATTAGCGAAGTTTGATGGCAGGAGGAACAAGACTTTTGGTCAGGAGAATATAGGGTTATAAATACAAAATCAAATAGGGGTAATGCAGGAGTAGGTTTAATAATGAATAAAAAAAATAGGAGTGCAGGTAAGCTACTACAAACAGCATAGTGAATGCATTATTGTGGCAAAGATAGACACAAAGCCCATGCCTACCACAGTAGTGCAAGTTTATGTGCCAACTAGCTCTGCAGATGACGAAGAAATTGAAGAAATGTATGATGAGATAAAAGAAATTATTCACATAGTGAAGGGAGACGAAAATTTAATAGTCATGGGTGACTGGAATTCGATAGCAGGAAAAGGAAGAGAAGGAAATGAAGTAGGTGAATATGGATTGGGGGGAAGAAATGAAAGAGGAAGCCGCCTTGTAGAATTTTACACAGAGGATAACTAAATCATAGCTAACACTTGGTTCAAGAATCATAAAAGAAGACTGTATACATGGAAGAAGCCTGGAGATACTGACAGGTTTCAGACAGATTACATAATGGCAAGACAGAGATTTAGGAACCAGGTTTTAAATTGTAAGACATTTCCAGGGGCAGATGTGGACTCTGACCACAATCTATTGGTTATAAACTGTGGATTAAAACTGAATAACTGCAAAAAGGTGGGAATTTAAGGAGATGAGACCTGGATAAACTGACTAAACCAGAGGTTGTAGAGAGTTTCAGGGACAGCATAAGGGAACAATTGACAAGAATGGGGGAAAGAAATACAGTACAAGAAGAATGGGTAGCTTTGAGGGATGAAATAGTGAAGGCAGCAGAGGATCAAGTAGGGAAAAAGATGAGGGCTAGTAGAAATCCTTGGGTAACAGAAGAAATATTGAATTTAATTGATGAAAGAAGAAAATATGAAAATGCAGAAATTGAAGCAGGCAAAAAGGAATAAAAATGTCACAAAAATGAGATCGACAGGAAGTACAAAATGGCTAAGCAGGGACGGCTAGAGCACAAATGTAAGGATGTAAAGGCGTGTATCACTAGGGGTAAGATAGATATTGCCCACAGCTAAATTAAAGAGACCTTTGGAGAAAAGAGAACCACTTGCATGAATATCAAGAGCTCTGATGGAAACCCAGTTCTAAGCAAAGAAGGGAAAGCAGAAAGGTGGAAGGAGTACATAGTGTCTATAGAAGGGCGATGTACTTCAGGGCAATATTATGGAAATGGAAGAGGATGTAGATGAAGATTAAATGGGAGATGAGATACTGCGTGAGGAGTTCGACAGAGCACTGAAAGACCTGAGTCGGAACAAGGCCCCGGGAGTAGACAGCATTCCATTAGAACTACTGACAGCGTTGGGAGTGCCAGTCCTGACAAAACTCTACCATCAGGTGAGCAAGATGTATGAGACAGGCGAAGTAGCCGCAGACTTCAAGAAGAATATAATAATTCCAATCCCAAAGTAAGCAGGTGTTGACAGATGTGAAAGTTACTGAACTATCAGTTTAATAAGTCACGGCTGCAAAATTCTAACACGAATTCTTTACAGACAAATGGAAAAACTGGTAGAAGCTGACCTCAGGGAAGACCAGTTTGGATTCCGTAGAAATATTGGAACACGTTAGTCAACACTGACCCTACGACTTATCTTAGAAGCTAGATTAAGAAAAGGCAAACATACGTTTCAAGCATTTGTAGACTTAGAGAAAGCAATGTTGATTGGAATACTCTCTTTCAAATTCTGAAGTTGGCAGGGATAAAATACAGGGAGCGAAAGGCTATTTACAATTTGTACAGAAACCAGATAGCAGTTATAAGAGTCGAGGGACATGAAAGGGAAGCAGTGGTTGGGAAGGGAGTGAGACGGGGTAGTAGCCTCTCCCCGATGTTATTCGATCTGTATATTGAGCAAGCAGTGAAGGAAACAAAAGAAAAATTTGGAGTAGGTATTGAAGTCCATGGAAAAGAACTAAAAACTTTAAGGTTCGCCGATGACATTGGAGTTCTGTCAGAGACAGCAAAGGACTGGGAAGAGCAGTTGAACGGAATGGATAGTGTCTTGAAAGGAGGATATAAGATGAACATCAACAAAAGCAAAATGAGGATAATGGAATGAAGTCGAATTAAATTGGGTGATGCTGAGGGAATTAGATTAGGAAACGAGACACTTAAAGTAGTATTAACCTAACCTAACCTAACCTGAGTTTTGCTATTTAGGGAGCAAAATAACTGATGATGGTCGAAGTAGAGAGGATATAAAATGTAGACTGGCAATGGCGAGGAAAGCGTTTCTGAAGAAGAGAAATTTGTTAACATTGAGTGTAGATTTAAGTGTCAGGAAGTCGTTTCTGAAAGTATTTGTATGGAGTGTGGAAGTGAAACATGGATGGTAAGTAGTTTGGACAAGAAGAGAATAGAAGCTTTCGAAATGTGGTGCTGCAGAAGAATGCTGAAGATTAGATTGGTAGATCACGTAACTAATGAGGAGGTATTGAACAGAATTGGGGAGAAGAGGAGTTTGTGGCACAACTTGATTAGAAGAAGGGTTCGGTTGATAGGACATGTTCTGAGGCATCAAGGGATTACCAATTTAGTATTGGAGGGCAGCGTGGAGGGTAAAAATGGTAGAGGGAGACGTAGAGATGAATACACTAAGCAGATTCAGAAGGATGTAGGCTGCAGGATGTACTGGGAGACGAAGCACCTTGCACAGGATAGAGTAGCATAGAGAGCTGCATCAAACCAGTTGGAGGACTGAAGAAGACGACGACGACGACGACGACAACGACAACAACAACAACAACAACAACAACAACAACAACATATTCAGTAAAAGTTCACATATACCAAATATATTAATAATAATAATAATAATAATAATAATAATATAATAATAATAATAATAAGACAGAGGATGAGATGGTCAGATGAAGTTAATCGACACCTCATGTTCTGTTATTACCAAGCAACAAACCCAGGAACCAACACAACTGGATACAGATCACAAGTATACACAACATTTATTACCAGATACCCAGAATTAAAATTTTTAACAGAACAACGACTAGCTGATCAGATCCGTGTAATAATCAAAAATAACAGGATACCCCAGTCAGAATTAGAAAACATCAAACAACAAGTACAACAAATACTGGAACAAAATAATGTGCAATCAGAAGAAGAAGAAAATACAGTAATGGACACAAACATCCCAGAGCAAACAAACAAAGAACAACACGCACCAATTAAACAATCAGAGAAAAACGAAATCTTAAGACAGCCACCAGAACAAACACATAGAACAAGAAGTGACACACATGTTAGATATAGAAGAAAAATTTCAGCTGACACATATACAGAATTCAAAGACACAAATAAAGACATTAGACCATTCTTGCATAGACCGCCAAATAACCCACAAGTCGAAACAACAGTAAAAACTATCAACACAATCATACACAACAAAATAAATGAAAACACAACTATGGAAGAGTTACAACTACTAGTTTATATAGGAGCACTCACTACACTAAATATACACACTAGGCAGAGATCAGAACCAACCAACACACAGAAGAAACCCACAAAACCAGCATGGCAACACAGGCTACAGATCAGAATAGAAAAACTGAGAAAAGACATCGGACAGCTAACACAATTTATAAGAAATGAAATATCGGAAAAAAAACGAAAAAGGTTAGGTAAAATCTCACAACAAGAAGCGACAGAGCAATTAGACGAAAAGAAGCAGAAATTACAAGCATTAGCCAAACGACTCAGAAGATACAAAAAAAGTGAAAATAGAAGGAAACAAAACCAAACATTCAACACAAACCAAAAGAAATTTTACCAGACAATAGATAACACACACATTAAAATAAACAATCCACCAAACATAACAGACATGGAACACTTCTGGAGCAACATATGGTCATACCCGGTACAACATAACAGGCATGCACGGTGGATACAAGCAGAAACAGACACATACAAGATGATACCACAAATGCCTGAAGTGATAATTTTGCAACATGAAGTCACCCAAGCAATTAATTCTACTCACAATTGGAAAGCCCCTGGAAATGATAAAATAGCAAATTTCTGGTTAAAGAAGTTCACCTCAACACATTCACATCTAACTAAATTATTTAACAGTTACATTGCAGACCCATACACATTCCCTGATACACTCACACATGGAATAACTTATCTGAAACCTAAAGATCAAGCAGACACAGCGAACCCAGCTAAATATCGCCCCATAACATGCCTACCAACAATATACCAAATCTTAACTTCAATCATTAAACAGAAATTAATTACACATACAACACAGAACAAAATTATAAATGAAGAGCAAAAAGGCTGTTGCAAAGGAGCACGAGGATGTAAAGAGCAACTGATAATAGATGCAGAGGTGACATATCAAGCTAAAACTAAACAAAGGTCGCTACACTACGCATACATTGATTACCAAAAAGCTTTTGATAGTGTACCCCACTCATAGTTACTACAAATATTGGAAATATACAAAATAGATCCTAAATTGATACAGTTCCTAAACATAGTAATGAAAAATTGGAAAACCACACTTAATATCCAAACAAATTCAAATAATATCACATCACAGCCAATACAGATTAAGCGTGGAATATACCAAGGAGACTCATTAAGTCCTTTCTGGTTCTGCCTTGCTCTGAACCCACTATCCAACATGCTAAATAATACAAATTATGGATACAATATTACTGGAACATACCCACACAAAATCACACATTTGCTATACATGGATGATCTAAAACTACTGGCAGCAACAAATCAACAACTCAACCAATTACTAAAGATAACAGAAGTATTCAGCAAATGATATAAGTATGGCTTTTGGAACAGACAAATGTAAGAAAAATAGCATAGTCAAGGGAAAACACACTAAACAAGAAGATTACATATTGGATAACCACAGCGACTGCATAGAAGCGATGGAAAAAACGGATGCCTATAAATATCTAGGATACAGGCAAAAAATAGGAATAGATAATACAAATATTAAATAAGAACTAAAAGAAAAATATAGACAAAGACTAACAAAAATACTAAAAACAGAATTGACAGCAAGAAACAAGACAAAAGCTATAAATACTTATGCCATACCAATATTGACCTACTCATTTGGAGTAGTGAAATGCAGTAACACAGACCTAGAAGCACTCAATACACTTACACGATCACAATGCCACAAATATAGAATACATCACATACATTCAGCAACAGAAAGATTCACATTAAGCAGAAAGGAAGGAGGAAGGGGATTTATCGATATAAAAAACCTACATTATGGACAGGTAGACAATTTAAGAAAATTCTTTATAGAACGAGCAGAAACTAGCAAAATACACAAAGCAATCACTCATATAAATACATCGGCTACACCACTACAATTTCATAACCACGTCTACAACCCTTTAGATCACATAACATCAACAGACACGAAGAAGGTAAATTGGAAAAGGAAAACACTTCATGCCAAGCACCCGTATCATCTAACACAGCCACACATCGATCAAGACGCATCCAACACATGGCTAAGAAAAGGCAATATATACAGTGAGACAGAAGGATTCATGATTGCAATACAGGATCAAACAATAAACACCAGGTATTACAGCAAGCATATTATTAAAGATCCCAATACCACAACAGATAAATGCAGACTTTGTAAACAACAAATAGAAACAGTAGATCACATTACAAGCGGATGTACAATACTAGCAAATACAGAATACCCCAGAAGACATGACAATGTCGCAAAAATAATACATCAACAGCTTGCCTTACAACATAAACTTTTAAAACAACAAGTTCCTACATACAAGTATGCACCACAAAATGTACTGGAGAATGATGAATACAAATTATACTGGAACAGAACCATTATAACAGATAAAACAACGCCACATAACAAACCTGACATCATACTCACCAATAAAAAGAAGAAATTAACACAACTAATCGAAATATCCATACCCAATACAACAAATATACAAAAGAAAACAGGAGAAAAAATTGAAAAATACATCCAACTGGCTGAGGAAGTCAGACATGTGGCATCAGGATAAAGTTGACATCATACCAATTATACTATCAACTACAGGAGTCATACCACACAATATCCACCAGTACATCAATGCAATACAGCTACATCCAAACATATATATACAACTACAGAAATCCGTAATTATTGATACATGTTCAATTACCCGAAAGTTCCTAAATGCAATATAACACATACCGTACAGTTAATAGGAAGTGACGCTTGATCAAGGTCTGCGTCACTTTCCATTCTCAACCAGACTTAACGTCTGAGAAAGTAAAGAAATAATAATAATAATTATCCGTGTAATAATAAAAAATAACAGGATACCCCAGTCAGAATTAGAAAACATCAAACAACAAATACAGCAAATACTGGAACAAAATAATGTGCAATCAGAAGAAGAAGAAAATACGGTAATGGACTCAAACATCCCAGAGCAAACAAACAAAGACCAACACGCATCAATTAAACAATCAGAGGAAAACGAAATCTTAAGACAGCCACCAGAACAAGCACAAATAGAACACGAAGTGACACACATGTTAGATATAGAAGAGAAATTTCAGCTGACATATATAGAATACAAAGACACAAATACAGAAATTAGACCATTCTTGCATAGACTGCCAAATAACCCACATGTCGAAACAACAGTAAAAACTATCAACACAATCATACACAACAAAATAAATGAATACACAACTATGGAAGAGTTACAACTACTGGTTTATATAGGAACACTCACTACACTAAATATACACACTAGGTAGAGATCAGAACCAACCAACACACAGAAGAAACCCACATAACTAGCATGGCAACACAGACTACAGATCAGAATAGAAAAACTGAGAAAAGACATCGGATAGCTAACACAATTTATAAGAAACACATAAAACGGGAGACAAACAAAATGTCAGTAATTACAGAGGAGTGTCAATTCTGCCAGTGGCATACAAAATATTATCAAAAATTCTCCTCAACAGAGTGGTAGATAAGACAAACAACTAGGAAAATGGTTTTTGAAAGGGAAGATCCTGTGCAGAACAAATTTTTAACTTAAGGTCAATAATTTGCCATAGAATGTTAACCATCAAACCAATACTAGGTCATTTAGAGATTTCAAGGAAGCATTTGATTGTATAGACAGAGAAACAATAGATAAGGTCATTAGGGAATTTGGTGTTAAATCAAAACTAACACTAACGGGTACAGTATCTAAAGTCTTATTTATGGGAGAAGTATCTCAGCCTTTTGAAATAAGAACTGGTGTTAGACAAGGTGATGGTTTATCACTTTTACTGTTTAACTGTGTTCTAGAAAATATTGTAAGGATCTGGAATTCGGAGCTAAAAAATCACAAAACTGAACCAATAATTCTGGGAAGGAAAACAAAAGGAATTGGCTTTTGCGGATGATTTCGCAATACTTTCAGAAAACCTGACAGAAGCAGTTTACTCAAATAAACATTCTGGAAAAATTAGCAAACAGAACTGTTCTCAAAATTTCAGCTGAAAAAGAAAATTCATGACAAGTATAAAAAATGCACCAAAATACATAGAAACACAAATAGGTAAAATAGAGCGGGTAAATAAATTTAAATATCTTGGAGAAACTATACAACCGAATGGACTAGAAAAATCTGCAATTGATGTAAGAATTAACAAAATAGAAAGAGCATATGGTTTGACCAAAAATATTTACAACAAGAAATGTATATCTATAAGAACAAAACTAAAACACTACACCACAGTGGTACGACCGGAATTTTTATGTCGATCTGAATGCCTAAGCCGGGCGGTTACAGGCGCTACAGTCTGGAACCGCGTGACCGCTACGGTCGCAGGTTCGAATCCTGCCTCGGGCATGGATGTGAGTGACGTCCTTAGGTTAGTTAGGTTTAAGTAGTTCTAAGTTCTAGGGGGCTGATGACCACAGCAGTTAAGTCCCATAGTGCTCAGAGCCATTTGAACCATTTTTTGAATGCCTAACGATGAACTATAAGATGGGCAAACTAGAGGTACTGGAAAGAAGGATTCTTAGAAAAGTAATGGGTGCAATGAAAGCTGCAGATGGTTGGAAAATAAGAAGTAATGAGGAGAACTGCAAAAATATAGAGAAAATATCAGAAGTAATAGCCAAATGAAGATTAACCTTTTTTGGACATCTCTACTGAATGGATGGAAATAGACTAACAAAACAAATACTCCTATCTTTCTGGAAGAAGAAATCGACAATAGCATGCATTACAGAAGTAAGGAAAGATCTTGAAAGATACAACATCAATGAAACAGAAATAGCAGAAATAAACCATTTTAAAAACAAAATACTAAAATTGGAAGGCTTTCAAAGCAGAAGAAACAAAAAATCGGGAACAACATGGGCAGATGAAAGGAAGAGACTTCATGGGGAGAAAATCAGGGAATATTGGGAAACTTAAGTTGTGAACGTGATGCTAGTTGGTCAATACAATTGTAAAATTATTATTATTATTATTTCTTCCCTTTCTCAGACGTTATGTCTGGTTAGAAATGGAAAGTGACGCGGATCTTGATCAAGCATGACTTCCTTTTAACTGTACGGTATATGTTACATTGCATTTAGGAACTTTCGGGTAATTGAACATGTATCAATAATTACAGATTTCTGTAGTTGTATATATAAGTTTGGATGTAGCTGTATTGCATTGATGATGAACTGGTGGATATTGTGTGGTGTGACTCCTGTAGTTGATAGTATAATTGGTATAATGTCAACTTTATCCTGATGCCACATGTCTTTGACTTCCTCAGCCAGTTGTATGTATTTTTCAATTTTTTCTCCTGTTTTCTTCTGTATATTTGTTGTATTGGGTATGGATATTTCGATCAGTTGTGTTAATTTCTTCTTTTTTTGGTGAATATGATGTCAGGTTTGTTATGTGGTGTTGTTTTATCTGTTATAATGGTTCTGTTCCAGTATAATTTGTATTCATCATTCTCCAGTACATTTTGTGGTGCATACTTGTATGTGGGAACGTGTTGTTTTATAAGTTTATGTTGTAAGGCAAGCTGTTGATGTATTATTTTTGCTACGTTGTCATGTCTTCTGGGGTATTCTGTATTTGCTAGTATTGTACATCCGCTTGTGATGTGATCTACTGTTTCTATTTGTTGTTTGCAAAGTCTGCATTTATCTGTTGTGGTATTGGGATCTTTAATAATATGCATGCTGTAATATCTGGTGTTTATTGTTTGATCCTGTATTGCAATCATGAATCCTTCTGTCTCACTGTATATATTGCCTTTTCTTAGCCATGTGTTGGATGCGTCTTGATCAATGGGTGGCTGTGTTAGATGATACTAGTGCTTACCATGTAGTGTTTTCTTTTTCCAATTTACTTTCTTCGTGTCTGTTGATGTTATGTGATCTAAAGGGTTGTAGACGTGGTTATGAAATTGTAGTGGTGTAGCCGATGTATTTATATGAGTGATTGCTTTGTGTATTTTGCTAATTTCTGCTCGTTCTATAAAGAATTTTCTTAAATTGTCTACCTGTCCATAATGTATGTTTTTTATGTCGATAAATCCCCTTCCTCCTTCCTTTCTGCTTAATGTGAATCTTTCTGTTGCTGAATGTATGTGATGTATTCTATATTTGTGGCATTGTGATTGTGTAAGTGTATTGAGTGCTTCTAGGTTTGTGTTACTGCATTTCACTACTCCAAATGAGTAGGTCAATTTTGGTATAGCATAAGTATTTATAGCTTTTGTCTTGTTTCTTGCTGTCAATTCTGTTTTTAGTATTTTTGTTAGTCTTTGTCTATATTTTTCTTTTAGTTCTTCTTTAATATTTGTATTGTCTATTCCCATTTTTTGTCTGTATCCTAGATATTTATAGGCATCTGTTTCTTCCATAGCTTCTATGCAGTCGCTGTGGTTATCCAATATGTAATCTTCTTGATTAGTGTGTTTTCCCTTGACTATGCTATTTTTCTTACATTTGTCTGTTCCAAAAGCCATATTTAAATCATTGCTGAATACTTCTGTTATCTTTAGTAATTGGTTGAGTTGTTGATTTGTTGCTGCCAGTAGTTTTAGATCATCCATGTATAGCAAATGTGTGATTTTGTGTGGGTATGTTCCAGTAATATTGTATCCATAATTTGTATTATTTAGCATGTTGGATAGTGGGTTCAGAGCAAGGCAGAACCAGAAAGGACTTAATGAGTCTCCTTGGTATATTCCACGCTTAATCTGTATTGGCTGTGATGTGATATTATTTGAATTTGTTTGGATATTAAGTGTGGTTTTCCAATTTTTCATTACTATGTTTAGGAACTGTATCAATTTAGGATCTACTTTGTATATTTCCAATATTTGTAGTAACCATGAGTGGGGTACACTATCAAAAGCTTTCTCGTAATCAATGTATGCGTAGTGTAGCGACCTTTGTTTAGTTTTAGCTTGATATGTCACCTCTGCATCTATTATCAGTTGCTCTTTACATCCTCGTGCTCCTTTGCAACAGTTTTTTTGTTCTTCATTTATAATTTTGTTCTGTGTTGTATGTGTCATAATTTCTGTGTAATGACTGAAGTTAATATTTTGTATATTGTTGGTAGGCATGTTATGGGGCGATATTTAGCTGGGTTTGCTGTGTCTGCTTGATCTTTAGGTTTCAGATAAGTTATTACTTGTGTAAGTGTATCAGGGAATGTGTATGGGTCTGCAATGTAACTGTTAAATAATTTAGTTAGATGTGAATGTGTTGAGGTGAACTTCTTTAGCCAGAAATTTGCTATTTTATCTTTTTCAGGGGCTTTCCAATTGTGAGTAGAATTAATTGCTTGGGTGACTTCAAGTTGCAAAATTATCACTTCAGGCATTTGTGGTATCATCTTGTATGTGTCTGTTTCTGCTTGTATCCACCGTGCATGTCTGTTATCTTGTACTGGGTCTGACCATGTGTTGCTCCAGAAGTGTTCCATGTCTGTTATGTTTGGTGGATTGTCTATTTTAATGTGTGTCTTATCTATTGTCTGGTAAAATTTCTTTTGGTTTGTGTTGAATGTTTGGTTTTGTTTCCTTCTATTTTCACTTTTTTTTGTATCTTCTAAGTCATTTGGCCAATGCTTGTAATTTCTGCTTCTTTTCATCTAATTGCTCTATCGCTTCTTGTTGTGAGATTTGACCTAACCTTTTTCGTTTTTTTCTGACATTTCATTTCTTATAAATTGTGTTAACTGTCCAAAGTCTTTTCTCAGTTTTCCTATTCTTATCTGTAGCCTGTGTTGCCATGCTGGTTTTGTGGGTTTCTTCTGTGTGTTGGTTGGTTCTGATCTCTGCCTAGTGTGTATATTTAGTGTAGTGAGTGCTCCTATATAAACTAGTAGTTGTAACTCTTCCATAGTTGTGTTTTCATTTATTTTGTTGTGTATGATTGGGTTGATAGTTTTTACTGTTGTTTCGACTTGTGGGTTATTTGGCGGTCTATGCAAGAATGGTCTAATGTCTTTATTTGTGTCTTTGAATTCTGTATATGTGTCAGCTGAAATTTTTCTTCTATATCTAACATGTGTGTCACTTCTTGTTCTATGTGTTTGTTCTGGTGGCTGTCTTAAGATTTCGTTTTCCTCTGATTGTTTAATTGATGCGTGTTGTTCTTTGTTTGTTTGCTCTGGGACGTTTGAGTCTATTACTGTATTTTCTTTCTCTTCTGATTGCACATTATTTTGTTCCAGTATTTGTTGTACTTGTTGTTTGATGTTTTCTAATTCTGACTGGGGTATCCTGTTATTTTTGATTATTACACGGATCTGATCAGCTAGTCGTTGTTCTGTTAAAAAATTTAATTATGGGTATCTGGTAATAAATGTTGTGTATACTTGTGATCTGTATCCAGTTGTGTTGGTTCCTAGGTTTGTTGCTTGGTTAACAGAACATGAGGTGTCGAGTAACTTCATCTGACCATCTCATCCTCTGTTTTTGCTTTCCTTTTAGGGTGGTTGCAGGAAGCATATCCTGCAAAACTTCTCTATTTGGATTTAAATCATTTTCCAGTTGGCTAGCAGTGTGGTTACCATTGTGGGCGGGCATAGGGTTCAAGCGTCGTCCCCGACCATGACGGCGCTTGTCCGAGGCTTCTTTAGTTCTGTCCTGAACCAACTAATCACACTAAAAGGGGGGTTAGCCCTATTAGTGGTTTGTTCTTTTCGACGCCTTTTACGACTGGCAGAACATACCGGAGGCCTATTCTTTTCCCGGGCCTCCACGGGGTTTATTATTATTATTATTATTATTATGACCTTGTAGACAGGTTTATTATATTTGCTGTTTTCGGCAAAGTTGCGTATTGAAATCTTGTTTAAACGGTTTCCAGGTAAGTTTCAATTTTAATATCATTTTAACTGTTTTTAGATATTACAGTTAATAGAGTAGTTTACATTATTTTATTGATGTCTAAACCGTCAGCTAGATTATTTGGCAGTTGTTACTGGTGTTTATAATAGCCTATGTTTATGCTAATATGAATAATTCACAAAGCCTAATAGAAATCACGAAAAAAGAGAGAGAGATATCGGATTCTGCTTAAGAACATCATCCATCCGAAAGTGAGTCAGTGAAGAAGATGAACAGCAGTTGGTGTAAAAAACGATAGAGAGAAGATAGAACAGAGGAGATCAAACTGAAAATGACTCAAGTTGAAGCATACTTCACTAGAAAACATGTGATAAATGTCATTTGCAGATATCAGTTTCTGAAGATGAAAACAAATATAAGTAGACGTGGAACATGAATTATATTTAAGCAGAGCTGAATGTAAACGAAATTCGATGAAAGTCTATAAAGAATTATCAAAGTCTAGATGTTTATGCTATTACAGTTGATTTGTAAATGGCTCTGGCAGTTCCAAAGTTAACGTGTTTAGTACTACACTCCTGGAAATTGAAATAAGAACACCGTGAATTCATAGTCCCAGGAAGGGGAAACTTTATTGACACATTCCTGGGGTCAGATACATCACATGATCACACTGACAGAACCACAGGCAGATAGACACAGGCAACAGAGCATGCACAATGTCGGCACTAGTACAGTGTATATCCACCTTTCGCAGCAATGCAGGCTGCTATTCTCCCATGGAGACGATCGTAGAGATGCTGGATGTAGTCCTGTGGAACGGCTTGCCATGCCATTTCCACCTGGCGCCTCAGTTGGACCAGCGTTCGTGCTGGACGTGCAGACCGCGTGAGACGACGCTTCATCCAGTCCCAAACATGCTCAATGGGGGACAGATCCGGAGATCTTGCTGGCCAGGGTAGTTGACTTACACCTTCTAGAGCACGTTGGGTGGCACGGGATACATGCGGACGTGCATTGTCCTGTTGGAACAGCAAGTTCCCTTGCCGGTCTAGGAATGGTAGAACGATGGGTTCGATGACGGTTTGGATGTACCGTGCACTATTCAGTGTCCCCTCGACGATCACCAATGGTGTACGGCCAGTGTAGGAGATCGCTCCCCACACCATGATGCCAGGTGTTGGCTCTGTGTGCCTCGGTCGTATGCAGTCCTGATTGTGGCGCTCACCTGCACGGCGCCAAACACGCATACGACCATCATTGGCACCAAGGCAGAAGCGACTCTCATCGCTGAAGACGACACGTTTCCATTCGTCCCTCCATTCACGCCTGTCGCGACACCACTGGAGGCGGGCTGCACGATGTTGGGGCGTGAGCGGAAGACGGCCTAACGGTGTGCGGGACCGTAGCCCAGCTTCATGGAGACGGTTGCGAATGGTCCTCGCCGATACCCCAGGAGCAACAGTGTCCCTAATTTGCTGGGAAGTGGTGGTGCGGTCCCCTAAGGCACTGCGTAGGATCCTACGGTCTTGGCGTGCATCCGTGCGTCGCAGCGGTCCGGTCCCAGGTCGACGGGCACGTGCACCTTCCGCCGACCACTGGCGACAACATCGATGTACTGTGGAGACCTCACGCCCCACGTGTTGAGCAATTCGGCGGTACGTCCACCCGGCCTCCCGCATGCCCACTATACGCCCTCGCTCAAAGTCCGTCAACTGCACATACGGTTCACGTCCACGCTGTCGCGGCATGCTACCAGTGTTAAAGACTGCGATGGAGCTCCGTATGCCACGGCAAACTGGCTGACACTGACGGCGGCGGTGCACAAATGCTGCGCAGCTAGCGCCATTCGACGGCCAACACCGCGGGTCCTGGTGTGTCCGCTGTGCCGTGCGTGTGATCATTGCTTGTACAGCCCTCTCGCAGTGTCCGGAGCAAGTATGGTGGTCTGACACACCGGTGTCAATGTGTTCTTTTTTCCATTTCCAGGAGTGTATATTACAAATGTAGTTTTTATTGTTATAGTTTTGCCTGTCACGAACTTAGGACTAATTTTACTTTCATTTTTGTATGGGACGAAACTATAGCATCGAGAGGAAGGCAGAAAATTTCATAATGTGTAGTGAAGCACGTAAAAGAAATGGTTAGTACAAGAAAACACAATGATGTACAGTTATGCCAGAATTGGTCAAAATAGAAATTTTAAAATTACACTTTCCTGTTTGAAACTTTTGACAGATCCACTACTTCAAATGGACAGTCTTAGTCCTATTTTTTATACAAGGGGTACTCTTATCTGGCAATCGATGTTGATTTTGGTTCTGTGGAACTCCCATAAAAACGAAAAACTATCAACACACCGTCAGACTGGTACAAAATAATTGCTCAAACGCGAAGAAAGAAGCCATTTAAAGTAGTACAGATGAAGCTACAATAATCTGTATCAACGGTGGGTTTCGAGAAGACAGTAGTTAACCGCCAAAGTAATAAATTAATATTGTCCAGTATCTTGGCTATAGCTGCAGTGCGTGCAGTAGAGAAGATCTGAATTTACAAAGATGCGTTATAAGGCAACTTTTCAGTCCTGATGTGGAGTTTCTCACATTGGACGTACAAAAAGAAAAGAAGCAACGTCTAGTCCAGCTCAACAGCATAGAACAGTAACGACTGTAAGATAAAATACAGTTTGTCAGTAATTTGAAGAAAAAGGATATTTCAGATTTTTGAGCATGTATCCTCCTGTTCACCACACCTGTTTCATTCTCTTTTGAAAACAAAGATGACTACGTATTTTTGTGTTAATTCACAATGAAAGTTATTCAATTTATACACAATTACGATGATTTTATTAATTTTACTACTCATATTTCCTAAAGTATTGTTAATGAAAACAGAAACTGTTAATTCAAAGTTAAATTCATGGAACTAATAGTTATGGTCATAATATTCGTATTAATGCACTGAATGTGTGTTTCCGTGTTAATACTGCCCATTATTAGATACAGTATCCCCATACATTCTTCTATTAGACTTTCCTGTATTTTGTACAATGTTTCACAAAACGATCAATAGCTTATAATGAATAAATCTGTCTTACATCATCATGCCATAAACCCATTCATACACGAGTCATGTAATGTGATCTACATGCAATGAAGGTAGGGAGCCTTCTACGTTATGTTGAACCTAAATTCAATTTTATGATTATTACATCCACTCTACATTCTAGCTATTTTAAGAAAAAAGCAATAATTTTGTAATTTTTTCCTAATTATTGATTCCCAGAAGTGCTATTATTCTTTATTTACTTGTAACTGAAGATGCAACACTAACGAAAGGACTATCAAATGACCAAACATTAGTTTGTGGCTTATTTTTCAAGACATCGTCAAATAACAATCTTAAGGAGAAGAGACAGCGCTAGATTTCAGCGTCTGAGCACAGTTCTCAGCAGCCACTTGCAGTGCAGTAAAAGACAATTGAAAAAAGAGCCAAAAAAAGTTCAAGTGAATGCAGATAGCTTGGTGAGGAATTATTTACACCCTAGTCCTTGCTTCCCCACACATAGGAGGCCCTCACCATGGCCACAATTGCCACAGTAATAGTACAGCATAGCCCAAACAATCATAGTACAAAAACATAAAGAAATTAAGCCCACTGTCTGAAAGCACTTACAATAAACCCTGACACACTTCGTTAATGACAACCTGACGCTCAACATACATTACATGTGGTAGATCCACATCGATTAGAATACATAGATCTAACAAGGCCAGTCAAGGTATAATGAACAGAAGTAAGTTTCACCAACAATCTCACATACACTGTTTCCACTGCATGTCCACTTTCACACCTCAGCTGGGCAGTGCCGTAGGTTTAAATCATTGCCGTCGGAACATCCATTGACCGGTATACCATCCGTCAGCCATCTCCTTAAGCTCATCTCGTATGGAGTAAGCTTCACTGTAAGTTTGTTGGATAGCATGCTGAACATCAAAGTATATATGATTCAGCATGGAATCTAGCTGGCTGACTTGACTCTGTGAACGGCAAGGCCCACAAGCTGATTGATCTGGAATCACTGAAACGATTGTAAAGAATCTATTCTGCAAAACACAAAAAGAAAGTTTCACACACATCTGACAACTTCACTCACTAACTTCATCATGAACTGCAAATCATTTTGTTAATGGCCATAGTTGTGACATTTCAGGATTAAGTAAACTAATGCAAGAATTTAAGAAAGTTTGTTTATAAAACTATAAGTCACTATGAATTTGCGTTTGGTGTATATTAGTCCTTCTGTTTCTATGTGTGAAATGCAACTAACATTTTGTATTACTCTTCAAACTTGGAGGAATGTCGCTGTTTATCATCAACATCAAGAAAATAGATTATACGTAGAGCGGTTCGTCCCAAACGCATGTGGCCAGGGAAACAGCTAGAATGAAATATTAACAAAATTTCTCTAGCTCAAGCTTTCAAAAAACCGAAACAAGATTTGGCAAATGATAATCTGCAAAGAGCAGAGTATTTTGCTGTATGATTAGTACCTGAAACTTCTTTATCTAGTGTGGTATTCAAGCGACTACTGACCTATTCAGTGTTACAATGTAATATTTTAAACGACATTGATAGCTGGAGAAACAAAAATTGCTGTGTGTTTGGACCAATATATGGGAGGAAATTATAGTTTCTTTTTATAACGATAATAAGCATTTTCATAAACCATTAAGCTGTCTTTCCATTATTTGCTATTTAATATTTCTGTCACAATTTCAGACGATCTCAATGAGATGAATATTTGTAAACTCTGCTGTGTTTTGGCAAAGGAAGCAGATTTCAACCTGGTAATAGAGGAACTTACGATCACTCATAACTCGTCACTGACAACTTTACTCTGAATCCTAAACCCCAGTGTGTTTTTAATAACGAATTATGTTGAATGAAACAATCCAAATATTTTTATTTCTGTATCTCAATGATCTGAGACATTTGAAACCATTTAAATTTGCAGAATAGCACGAGAAGTAACACATACAAGTGCCAGATGTCTGTGATGTACCGCTGTGCCACAAAAATTATATCGAACACAACCAAACATGATTTATATCTATACCATGGTACCAGGACAAATATAACTGTGCCTCTCCAACACATTGCAAGAATGGTACTATCACCAGGTTGTTGCCATAGACTCCGGCGGTGGTAATTCATGGCAGTGCAGAGCTGCAGTTCATCGCTGGACACAATTCGACGCCATTCATGCTTCCTGGTCACAGCACCTCTCCAAATGCAGCCGTCTCTTTCGTGGTGTTAAAAGTAGCCTGCACGTGGTACTGTAGTTTCCGAGTTCTGCTGCTCTAATCTCTGACCAACGATGAGAGATAAAAAATGGAAAAAGAAATCAGAGTAGAATCTCGAACAGCAATCATTCAATACTGAAATTATGCACATGTTACTAGTTTTACCAAGAATATGGATTTACAGCAATGAATAGCAGTTTCACCAAGAGAATGATTATTGGATTAGAAACGACTAAGTACCAGATATGACGTTTCCTGAATTTAAAAACAAATTCTTACAGTCAATTTTGATCTAAACAGAAACATGACCATATGTAACTTCAGTTTGTAGTCACACAAATGTCAAATCTTCACAGAAAAAAATGCTTTGAAATAGTAGTGCGTGAACTGTGTTGTAAATTAGTACTTAAAAAAAAGGAAGTCATAACCTGAAACTCTATAGAAATACATAAAGTAGCAAGACATTTCTAAAAGATTTGTTGGGAAGCACACACAAAACATCCGAAGCATCCAGAGAAAGTTCAGGATTAGGATAGTAGGACAGAACCACATGATCATAGATTCTTTCGAAATGTTAATGTACCTGAAAGAAATGAGGGAAACAGAAATCACATAAAAGCTGTGCGACGACATGGTAGAGGTAATTATTCAGATCAGGAGTGCTGTAATTACACAGGCCAACGAAATTCTTTTTTTGAAAAACTTTTTTACTTTGATAGCTGATTCAAGCCTTAGTTTTTTGTATCACCCATAGTTTTCGAGCAAAATGCTTTTTAGTATATATACAACATAAACATCACTTGTATTTACATGAAGCTAATTGAAACAATGACATATGTTAATAAAGGTCAGCTGGAATTGGTTTGTATTGTCTTTCTCTTTTTTTGATTGAATCTTTTTCTGTAGCTTTTTCAACGATGAGTCACTTGCTGGAGTTGTCGGTGAAGTGACCAACGGTAGTTCCCCATCATGTTGATGTTCCAGCGGCCTTGGTACCATTTTCCCAACACTTTAATGACCTGGAGGAAACGACCTCCTTCCTCCTCACTGACGTCTCCCATACTGTATGGGAAGTAATGAATGTGACTTTTCAATAAGTGAACTTGCAGGCTCATCAAACATCCTGAAGTTTTAAACTTCTTTAACATTGCAGCTGTAATAGAAACATATCTGGGTCTTTTTCATATGCTAAGAACATTTTCCCCTCATGAACCATGGACCTTGCCGTTGGTGGGGAGGCTTGCGTGCCTCAGCGATACAGATAGCCGTACCGTAGGTACAACCACAACGGAGGGGTATCTGTTGAGAGGCCAGACAAACGTGTGGTTCCTCAAGAGGGGCAGCAGCCTTTTCAGTAGTTGCAAGGGCAACTGTCTGGATGATTGACTGATCTGGCCTTGTAACAATAACCAAAACGGCCTTGCTGTGCTGGTACTGCGAATGGCTGAAAGCAAGGGGAAACTACGGACGTAATTTTTCCCGAGGGCATGCAGCTTTACTGTATGATTAAATGATGATGGCGTCCTCTTGGGTAAAATATTCCGGAGGTAAAATAGTCCCCCATTCGGATCTCCGGGCAGGGACTACTCAAGAGGATGTCGTTATCAGGAGAAAGAAAACTGGCGTTCTACGGATCGGAGCGTGGAATGTCAGGTCCCTTAATCGGACAGGTAGGTTAGAAAATTTGAAAAGGGAAATGGATAGGTTAAAGTTAGATATAGTGGGAATTAGTGAAGTTCGGTGGCAGGAGGAACAAGACTTCTGGTCAGGTGACTACAGGGTTATAAACACAAAGTCAAATAGGGGTAATGCAGGAGTAGGTTTAATAATGAATAGGAAAATAGGAACGCAGGTAAGATACTACAAACAGCTTAGTGAACGCATTATTGTGGTCAAGATAGATACGAAGCCCACACCTACTACAGTAGTACAAGTTTATATGCCAACTAGATCTGCAGATGGCGAAGAAATTGAAGAAATGTATGATGAAATAAAAGAAATTATTCAGATAGTGAAGGGAGACGAAAATTTAATAGTCATGGGTGACTGGAATTCGAGTGTAGGGAAAGGGAGAGAAGGAAACGTAGTACGTGAATATGGATTGGGGCTAAGAAATGAAAGAGGAAGCCGCCTGGTAGAATTTTGCACAGAGCACAACTTAATCATAGCTAACACTTGGTTTAAGAATCATGATAGAAGGTTGTATACATGGAAGAACCCTGGCGATACTAAAAGGTATCAGATAGATTATATAATGGTAAGACAGAGATTTAGGAACCAGGTTTTAAATTGTAAGACATTTCCAGGGGCAGATGTGGACTCTGACCACAATCTATTGGTTATGACCTGTAGATTAAAACTGAAGAAACTGCAAAAAGGTGGGAATTTAAGGAAATGGGACCTGGATAAACTGAAAGAACCAGAGGTTGTACAGAGTTTCAGGGAGAGCATAAGGGAACAATTGACAGGAATGGGGGAAAGAAATACAGTAGAAGAAGAATGGGTAGCTTTGAGGGATGAAGTAGTGAAGGCAGCAGACGATCAAGTAGGTAAAAAGACGAGGGCTAATAGAAATCCTTGGGTAACAGAAGAAATATTGAATTTAATTGATGAAAGGAGAAAATATGAAAATGCAGTAAATGAAGCAGGCAAAAAGGAATACAAACGTCTCAAAAATGAGATCGACAGGAAGTGCAAAATGGCTACCCAGGGATGGCTAGAGGACAAATGTAAGGATGTAGAGGCTTCTCACTAGGGGTAAGATAGGTACTGCCTACAGGAAAATTAAAGAGAACTTTGGAGATAAGAAAACCACTTGTATGAACATCAAGAGCTCAGATGGAAACCCAGTTCTAAGCAAAGAAGGGAAAGCAGAAAAGTGGAAGGAGTATATAGAGGGTCTATACAAGGGCGATGTACTTGAGGACAATATTATGGAAATGGAAGAGGATGTAGATGAAGATGACATGTGAGATACGATACTGCGTGAAGAGTTTGACAGAGCACTGAAAGACCTGAGTCGAAACAAGGCCCCCGGAGTAGACAACATTCCATTGGAAATACTGACGGCCTTGGGAGAGCCAGTCCTGACAAAACTCTGCCATCTGGTGAGCAAGATGTATGAAACAGGCGAAATACCCTCAGACTTCAAGAAGAATATAACAATTCCAATCCCAAAGAAAGCAGCTGTTGACAGATGTGAAAATTACCGAACTATCAGTTTAATAAGCCACAGCTGCAAAATACTAACACGAATTCTTTACAGACGAATGGAAAAACTAGTAGAAGCCGACCTCGGGGAAGATCAGTTTGGATTCCGTAGAAATACTGGAACACGTGAGGCAATACTGACCTTACGACTTATCTTTGAAGAAAGATTAAGGAAAGGCAAACCTACGTTTCTAGCATTTGTAGACTTAGAGAAAGCTTTTGACAATGTTGACTGGAATACTCTCTTTCAAATTCTAAAGGTGTCAGGGGTAAAATACAGGGAGCGAAAGGCTATTTACAATTTGTACAGAAACCAGATGGCAGTTATAAGAGTCGAGGGACATGAAAGGGAAGCAGTGGTTGGGAAGGGAGTAAGACGGGGTTGTAGCCTCTCCCCGATGTTATTCAATCTGTATATTGAGCAAGCAGTAAAGGAAACAAAAGAAAAATTCGGAGTAGGTATTAAAATCCATGGAGAAGAAATAAAAACTTTGAGGTTCGCCGATGACATTGTAATTCTGTCAGAGACAGCAAAGGACTTGGAAGAGCAGTTGAACGGAATGGATGGTGTCTTGAAGGGAGGATATAAGATGAACATCAACAAAAGCAAAACGAGGATAATGGAATGTAGTCGAATTAAGTCGGGTGATGTTGAGGGTATTAGATTAGGAAATGAGACACTTAAAGTAGTAAAGGAGTTTTGCTATTTGGGGAGCAAAATAACTGATGATGGTCGTAGTAGAGAGGATATAAAATGTAGACTGGCAATGGCAAGGAAAGCGTTTCTGAAGCAGAGAAATTTGTTAACATCGAGTATAGATTTAAGTGTCAGGAAGTCTTTTCTGAAAGTATTTGTATGGAGTGTAGCCATGTATGGAAGTGAAACAGGGACGATAAATAGTTTGGACAAGAAGAGAATAGAAGCTTTCGAAATGTGGTGCTACAGAAGAATGCTGAAGATTAGATGGGTAGATCACATAACTAATGAGGAGGTACTGAATAGGATTGGGGAGAAGAGGTGTTTGTGGCACAACTTGACCAGAAGAAGGGATCGGTTGGTAGGACATGTTCTGAGGCATCAAGGGATCACAAATTTAGTATTGGAGGGCAGCGTGGAGGGTAAAAATCGTAGGGGGAGACCAAGAGATGCATACACTACGCAGTTTCAGAAGGATGTAGGTTGCAGTAGGTACTGGGAGATGAAGAGGCTTGCACAGGATAGAGTAGCATGGAGAGCTGCATCAAACCAGTCTCAGGACTGAAGACCACAACCACAACAAGAACATTTTAACAACTTGCTTGAATGACACCCATGCTTCTTTCTCATTTAAGGTCATTGTGGAATCAACGTAAACATTAAACATCAATTTTCTAATGTCAGGTCTGATAAAGACGCCTTTTTTTTTAGTTTAGCTTCTGAAAGGTGTGGAAACTTTTGGCAGAGATACTTAAAACATGGTCCATTATCAGGAAAGATTTTACAAACTGTTTCATCAGGCCTAACGTTATATGTAGATGTGGTAGGAGTAGGTTTGTTGATCTACAATGTTTTTTAGTGGAATATTCTTCTCACCATGTTTTAAAAATTCCCTCACTGGCTAGTATTTCAGCACCCTTGTTGATCCCTAACCCTACTGTCCCATTAACACAAGAAATATGGAAATCTGGTATAACCACCTTGACCAAGGAACATGCATGTTACTATTAGATGGCCACATATCATTCAACCATGAGCAGAATAGCCTATTTTATTTAGCACTGTTTCTAGGTTTTCATAGCTTTCTTTCATATGTACAGAATGTCCAACAGGTATAGATGCAAACATGTTATGGTTGTGTAATAAAACGGCCTTTAAATTAGTTTTGGATGAATCAATAAACAGCCTCCAGTCTTCGTTTTTGTGTTCAATACCAAACTCATTCATTAGAGTGGGAATGTCTGAGCAGTATATATGTATATGCTGGTTCCAACTGTCAATAAATTCTTTTCTTTTAATCTAGAGCCAAGAAATTCAGCTTTTTCTTTCGTTAAGCCCAGATGTCTAACCAAATCGCAAAGCTTGGTATGAGTAAATGTCTATTCTGTATTACAATGGAATTCATCATCATCTGGTTCATCTAAATAAGATGATACATCAGAAGATACTTCTCTTGGAATAGAATTTAAATCATCTGGTGGTTCAGTAACGGGCAAATCTACACCATGCCCTACTGGTTGGATGGCGGATAGAAGGTTAGAGTAGCTTATTGCCTAATTGTTTTTCGAATTATGACCAGTAATATCAACACTGCAAAAGTAGCAACCATCGGAACGATTTCTTGGCTCCCTCCATATCATAGGAACAGCAAATCTAATGGCTTTTTTCTCCTTTTTCGACCATTTTCTCAGATCTTCAACACACACATAACATGCCTTATATAGCGCCCAAGATTTATCTTGATCACCAGGTTTAGATCCAAAGTATGATAGATAAAACTTTTTCACAGGAGGGGGTTGGGTTAGTGGATGTAGCACAGCTGACCTATTTTGCTTCCAAAATTTGAACATCCCGCCATGACATCCATCTTGGATTCGGTACCTTGAATAAATCTGTCAACAAAGCAGAGTGGGCTGATGCTCTCTCTGCCTTACTACTCACCACAATAAGAAACTCTTTGTAATCCACCAGCAGCAAGAAGGGCCTCTATCCCCACCTAAGATGAGGAGAGAGAGACGGAGGTAAGACTGCCTCGTGGTTGATTTGTTTATGAGCACCCATCAAGGAGAACTTTCATCCAATATATAACTGTAACCCCCCCCCCCCCCCCCCCCCCGTGAACCATGGACCTTGCCGTTCGTGCGGAGGCTTGCGTGCCTCAGTGATACAGATGGCCGTACCGTAGGTGCAACCACAATGGAGGGGTATCTGTTGAGAGGCCAGACAAACGTGTGGTTCCTGAAGAGGGGCAGCAGCCTTTTCAGTAGTTGCAGGGGCAACAGTCTGGATGATTGACTGACCTGGCCTTGTAACACTAACCAAAACGGCCTTGCTGTGCTGGTACTGCGAACGGCTGAAAGGAAGGGGAAACTACAGCCGTAATTTTTCCCGAGGGCATGAAGCTTTACTGTATGATGATGGGGTCCTCTTGGGTAAAATACAGACGAATGCTGAAGATTAGATGGGTAGATCACATAATGAGCAGGTATTCAATAGACGGGGAGGAGTTTGTGGTACAACTTGACCAGAAGAAGGGATCGGTTGGTAGAACATGTTCTGAGGCAGCAAGGTATCACCAATTTAGTACTGGAGGGCAGCGTGGAGGGTAAAAATCGTAGAGGGAGACCAAGAGATGAATAAATTAAGCAGATTAAGAAGGATGTAGGCTGCAGTAGGTACTGGGAGATGAAGAAGCTTGCACAGGATAGAGTTGCATGGAGAGCTGCATCAAACCAGTCTCAAGACTGAAGACCGCAACACCAACAACAATAACTGTGACCATTGATTACGTAAAATGTACCCAAATTTTCTTTTTTTCTTTGTCAATTGTGCTTTAAACAAACTTCAAAAAGCGAATTACTGAATGATAATGCATTTTCTTCCATCTCAGTGAAAACCACGTAGCACAAATTACCGAAATGGATCGGAGTCATTTCAGTTTTAGCGTCGTCTAACAGTTGACGGCTATGATGGTAACGCCAAGCTGCGTTTTTAGTGCCATCTGTCTTCAAACGAGGATAGTAGTCGAACCTCCCTCTGACGAGAAATTTGTATTTCCATGTTTTCAAAGTGATATCTTGCAGCAGGTAATGGTACAGCATCAATTAGCCCTCTCCTAGATTTCCCTCTGTTATTTTGTTCCATTTGAATCATCTTCTCGTAATCATACTTCTTACGTGGGAAACCTTTCGTCTTCATAATCGGCCAACATGCGACAGCGTACGCTAATCGTTTGGGTCTTCTTGCGTTAGATGTGCTCTACGGTGCATCTCGTGGGGCGGTTCATACGAAAACTCAAGAAACATGGTTTTGGGGTACCAAAAGCGAGCCGCGGATTTCAAGACGGCTATATACAGCAAATGCCTATAGTTTTTATGATATATTCCTAAAATCCCAACCTCGAATAACCTTGAAAATTTTCATGATATCTATATGTTTTCCCGAAAAACGGAGGTTCAAAATTACCCTAGTTTTACATATAAAATATGCACGTAAGGTGAGAACATAGTTTATAAAGTGACGTAGCACAGAGAAATGTGCTGCAAAGTGTCTCACTTACCATGAAAATGGTTCTGGGAACCCCACGTTGATTTGGTACTGAAGCAAATGCACAATTTTTGTGCACACCAAATCCGACCTGAGGTGTAAAATTATACAGCTTTTCTTTTCTTTAATTTCACATAAGTAAACTATCAATTTTACTGATTCGTGATTGTTTAAAATGACTGAGAAACCTTGACGTAGCAGGGAAAAGAAGGGAAACAGCGGAAAAACGTTCCTATCGGACCACGAAAGAGGCGAACACACTGCTGTCCTTTAACAGTCTCAGAAAAATGGAGTTCCAGCTGCCTGATTGTGCCGTCCTCAGCATCTATACAAAATTTCGCTAAAATTTTGACTTGTGAACATATTCGTGCTTTTTCATGCCGAGAGAAAGGAAGCCAGTGGTAGAAGGAAAGAGACCGAAAAGTAGCGATTTCCGAAAGATGATAGACATTGGTTATAGTATAGGAAGAGCGAAGGAGACAATGGCAGTGTTGGAGAAAGGTAGGGACACAGTGGCAGTTGAACAAAGCTGACAGTGACAGAGCAGTAATAGGAAAACAGTGAAGGTGACAGTGGCAATGGGAGACTAATAAAGAGAAGGAGAAAGTGGATGTGGCTGAGAACCATTGATAATGAGAGACAGAGTCTATGACAATGACAATTAGGAGGAGAAAGATAGTGACAGAGGAGGCAGCAGCAGTGGAAAGGAACGAATGAGATAGATGAAGTAAGAGTAAAGGGGAGACAATGAGAGTGAGAGGAGACAGTATAAGTGGGAAAGAACGAAGGAAACAGTGGCTGTGAGATATGAGACAGTGCCAGAGAGACACAAGGACATAATGGCAAAGAGTTGGGCTGAATGAGTGAGTAAGAACGGGCACTTCGGGGTGGCTGGGCGTGAGAGACTTACAATGGATGTGATCCAGTTACGGAGCTTGTCGGAGTCGGAGGTGAGTTGCACGTTAAAAAGAGCATGCACATATTCAGATGCCAAAACTTTAGGAAAAATTTTGGAAGGTGCTGAGCAAGGGCAAGGTAGAGTGAGGCAGCTGGTTCCCTACTTTTAAGACATTGCCTTTTCATCAAGAGGAGCATATTCGTCTTTTCGCGCTTCGCCATGAGCATTTTTTCGCTGCTGATATTATACAGCCCAGAAATAACGACAAAGCGTAAACTGACTTGTGTTATGCATCTTCCATGTGAAGTTTCATATTCATTAACATTCACTATAACTTGCTGTCCTATTATGATTTTAATATTGGCTTATAGCAGAAAATGCTAGTCTTATCTGCAGCTCTTCATTGTAGTCTTCCATATCCAAAACACCCATCACTGTAAAATGCCTACACTTCAGATAAAAGTTCCCAGTCCGAGGATTCACTGAGTATACTATTTCCTCAGGCACAGTTATTATTTTTCTAGTATCTTTACTCTCAAAACAGAATTTGAAACATTCAATTTCACAATCAAATGTCACAAGGATAATTTCACCAGAAACTACATAACATTTCATAATAAACCTCTCGAAACCGATTATGTGAATTAACGAACACATAAATCGTAACAATGGTTGTAAAAGGATTTATTCAACTATTTCAGCTGTGGAACCTGAAATACCACGTCAAGGCAAACAAAACCTTGCAACTGTTATCTCTGTGGGTGAGTGTAAATTAGTAAGTATCCAGAGAACCACGAAGAAAAATATAATACATATATAAGAAAAACAAACATATTCTTTTGTTCCTTGTCCAATTCGTGACTCAAATGGCTGCCAAGGATGAGAAGTGAGTCAACATGTCACATGTGTTTTCGTTTAAAAGTTATTGCCAAATTTGTCACGAACATGTAAATGTACATGCTCTGAAGTGCATAAGATAATGCTGATTTCTCCGTAACGATCGTATGGACATGAGTGTACGTGACGTGACAGATACAATTTTCCGACGTAATCTGATATTACACTCACGTAGCTTTTGTGTTCTCAACGGTATTTCAGTGTACGCCTGTTGCTCCCTTCCGCTGTCTACGTATCCCGCCCCCCTTCACCATTCCCCATTCTGAACCCCCTCACCTCCGACTACCATTCTTAACAGTTCTTCAGGGTCAGATCAGCAGTAGGTGTTCCTGGTGGAAAAATGTGCCATCGATATTTCACACCTGTTGTTTCCTTCAGATAATTAAGATGAACATCAGTGCTGTTCTTTAAAAAAGACAGTACTGACCTAGTCGTCGATAGGTTATTAAACCCAAATTTTTGTTATTCCTTCTGCTGAGAGTACGTAGTGCCTTCCAAAAGTACACAGTGCAATAGTAAGCTTCTTGCCCTTGCTCTTCATTGCTGATTAAATCTGTGTACCGGATTGAAGCACCTACCCAGAACCGTACCTCTGATGACAGGTGGTGATTCCTGCTTGGACAAGGAAGGATTAAGCTTGATTTCACTAAAAGTACATGTATGTTAAGAAAATGAATACTTTCTGGTGACTACAACGCAGTAAATCATTTAGACAATTCCTTGCGTTATTTGTTGATTAATTTTAATATTAATTTTTTATTCAGTATGCTCTGAGAGCAGATCACATCTTGTGAAATATCAGCAAGTAAGTAAATAGGATACACCACACCAGACACAACCAAACAACGAAAAAACATGCCGCTGACACATACGGACGTATCCTCAGTGCGCATTAACCCTCATTTGTGTCTAAAAAACCATAAACTGTTTTGGCAAAGAACACACGTCGTCTTTGAAGTAGCTGATGTGAAGAGATTTATTTATCATAATGTTCTGTAACACAGGTTGGCTACACCGAAATGTTCCATTTTTGAGGCGGTGCATAAGCAATGACCACCTCAAATACTACCACCTTCACGTTGGTGGGGAGGATTGCGTGTCTGATTGATCCACTAAGCTATGCTGGCGGGATCACCCAAGCCAGACACGTCAGTTGGTGAGATTCCAGACAAAGAGTAGTCCCCCATGGAGGTTCCAACCTTAGGGGTTTGTGAGTGGCAACCCCATGGGTCCTTAGCTAAGTCTGACATTATTTCCACTTACTTGTGTAAGGCTTCTTCTGTTTTCTTTCCTATCGGCCTCCCTTGACCAACTCTTACCTTTTCGAACCCAGCGGTATTAGCTTTCGGGGCTCGAGGATGTCTTTCATATTTCTTTTCTATCTCCAACGAAGAAGGCTGGGAAGGATCTACAGGCGGAGTGAAGCCAGCCCTCCTAAGGGAGTAAACCCTGAAAAGAAATCCTGCCAGCTCAGGGCAGAACAGTGGCAGCCCCACTACTCAGCTAACCGTGCACATCGCCCGTAACGCAGCCGGGGGACATTTTACCCCCACAAAAAAGCTCACAAATGTGCTTTGGAATAAGATGGAACACCATAAGTCGAAAATGCGTAGGTACACTCTTTTACGAGCTGGCAAGTGGAATATTTAAAGTTTGTATAGACTAAGAGCTGTTAACTATAAGAGTATAAAATGGACGTTACTGCATTACAAGAAACAAGATGGCTTCGGGAAGGGATATTAGGTTAGAATAAATAAGGAATATTTTATGGTGGTCGTGAAGAAAATGGAAAGCATGAACATGGAATGGGATTTGTGGTGAGTTAGCTGAGGATACGTTTACTGAGGCACTTCAGTGCAGTCAGCAGTAGGATGTCATGTCCAACTAATAGACACAGGTGTGGCGATCTCACCCTTGTAATTCCATATGCATCAACAAACGTAAATGACGAAGAGGAGAAGAGTGAATTATGTGAAGAATTGGAAAGAACAGTGGAGAGCAATAGCAACATAAATCTTAAGATTCTTCTGGAAGACATTAATGCCAAAGTGGGACAAGAAGAAATGTATAGACCAACAATTGGAAAAGAGAGTTTACATGCAAAAGCTAATGAAAATGGCCTGTTGTTAACCAGTTTTGCGTTAAGTCAGAATCTTGTGGTGAGCTCAACATCTTTCCCCCACAAACAGATCCACAAAGCCACCTGGATTTCCCGAGATGGCAGCACCGTCAATCAGATAGATCACCTGCTAGCAGATGAGAGGCACGAGAAGTGTCATATCCTAATTACTGGTACAGCTGTGCTACAAAACGAAAAAGGTAACAACTAAGAATAAATTGTTCAATGAGACTTGTGAACAAGCTGTGGAGGCCAGAAAGAGAGCGAGGGAGGTGCCCATGCTGGACAGACAATGTGCGGAATAACAGGAAGCACTCAAGACCGTAAGAAGATGAAGAAATAGAATTCTGAGAATAGAAAAAGAAAGTTCATGAACAATGTGATTGATGAAATCGAAAAGGCAAATACAATATCAGACAGCAGGAAAATGTTTCAGATTTTGAAACATATGAGGAACGGTCACAGAAACGAAGCTTTAATTATTAATGATAAGAATGGAAATGTGTTAACAGACAAGGAAAGAATATTTTGAAGAGTTATTAAATGCTGAAGATCCAGAGAGTGTCTTTCCGCACTAGAATAATACAGAGAGTGAAGGAGAAACCGCAGTCATTCAAGTGACTCAACAAGATGTAGAAAGAGCAATGAGGAAACAAAAGAATAATAACGCACCAGGAGAATACAGGATAACGGCAGATATGTTAAAGGCAGGAGGAGAAGCACTTTAAAAAGAGCTATACAATCTAAAAAAAAAAGCATGGGAACAAGAGGAAATCCCAGAAGAATGAAAACCAGGCGTAACTATCCCACAGCATAAAAAGAACAGTAATAGAAATAACAGAGGCGTTTCTCTCGTAAGTGTACCTTATAAAGTGCTATCTTTAATAATACTTGAAAAACTGAAGCCATTTGCAAAAGATATTGTGGGAGAGTACCAGGCAGGTGTCGATAAAGGACGATCGACCATCGATCAAATTTTCACCATGAGGCAAATCTGGTCAAAGCTCTGGGAATTCAACCATCAGTTTCCGGTGACGTTCGAGGATTTCTCAAAGGCTTATGACAGTATCCACAGATTAAGTATGTACAACATGCTGAGAGAGCTTGATATACGAATGAAGTTAATTAATATAGTCAAGGTATGCACAGCGGAGACAAAAGTCAAACACCTAAGGCCGCGCGGGATTAGCCGAGCGGTCTAGGGTGCTGCAGTCATGGACTGTGCGGATGCTCCCGGTGGAGGTTCGAGTCTTCCCTCGGGCATGGATGTGTGTGTTCATCCTTAGGATAATTTAGGTTAAGTAGTGTGTAAGCTTAGGGACTGATGATCTTAGCAGTTAAGTCCCATAAGATTTCACACACATTTGAACATTTGAACAAACACCAAGGGGAGCTGTCCAAGGAATTCCGTATCAGAACGGGTGTGAGACAAGGTGATGTTGTTTCACCACCGTTATTTAATCTGGTCCTAGAGAAAGTAATCCAAGAAATGAAAAGGCAAAACAAATGGGTGATGCCGAATGGTAGGACAGATTTTTTGGGTAATACAGACGACATCGCACTTCTAGCAGAATCAGGGGAAGAAATGGCAGAAACTGTAGAGGACCTAGCGTAAAATGCAAGTAAGATCGGGTTATGGATTAATGTAGAAAGGACTGAGGTAATGGAGGTGTCAAGAGAAACCCCTAATGACATTCTATTACAGGTAGCAATATGGAAATTTGCTAAAAGTGGAAAATTTTAAATACCTTGGTACGTGGTTCGAGAGGCAAAATAACTTAAAACAGGAAATAAACCAACATACTGTGAATGGGTCTAAAACTTATTTCAGTCTAAAGCAGATAATGTCATCCAAGAATCTGTCAATTAAGACCAAACTTAAAGCATACAATGCCATGATAGTGCCAATATTGTTCTATGGGACAGAAACACAAAGCATAACAAAGAAGATTGAAGGAATCTGGGTGGTCTTCGAAAGAAAAATTATGAGAAGTAACTTTGGGCCTGTCCAGGATGAGAGCTCGTGGAGACATAGAAAAAAACCAAGAATTGTATTAGCTGATGAGGCAACCGAACATCGCTGAAAAACTGAAAGCGTGGAGAATAATCTAGGCAGGCCACATTCCTAGGAGATCAGACACCTAATGGGCAAAAGCAGTACTTATTGGAATACTTGATGGTATCCGTGCAACCGGAAGACCCAGAAAGCGATGGGAGTATCAACTACAGAAAGACCTTTACCAGCTAGGGGTTCTGACAACTGGATCCAAAGTGCACAGGCCACATTCCTAGGAGATCAGACACCTAATGGGCAAAAGCAGTACTTATTGGAAGACTTGATGGTATCCGTGCAACCGGAACACCCAGAAAGCGATGGGAGTATCAACTACAGAAAGACCTTTACCAGCTAGGGGTTCTGACAACTGGGTCCAAAGTGCACAGGCCACATTCCTAGGAGATCAGACACCTAATGGGCAAAAGCAGTACTTATTGGAAGACTTGATGGTATCCGTGCAACCGGAACACCCAGAAAGCGATGGGATTATCAACTACAGAAAGACCTTTACCAGCTAGGGGTTCTGACAACTGGATCCAAAGTGCACAGGCCACATTCCTAGGAGATCAGACACCTAATGGGCAAAAGCAGTACTTATTGGAAGACTTGATGGTATCCGTGCAACCGGAAGACCCAGAAAGCGATGGGAGTATCAACTACAGAAAGACCTTTACCAGCTAGGGGTTCTGACAACTGGATCCAAAGTGCACAGGCCACATTCCTAGGAGATCAGACACCTAATGGGCAAAAGCAGTACTTATTGGAAGACTTGATGGTATCCGTGCAACCGGAACACCCAGAAAGCGATGGGAGTATCAACTACAGAAAGACCTTTACCAGCTAGGGGTTCTGACAACTGGATCCAAAGTGCACAGGCCACATTCCTAGGAGATCAGACACCTAATGGGCAAAAGCAGTACTTATTGGAAGACTTGATGGTATCCGTGCAACCGGAACACCCAGAAAGCGATGGGAGTATCAACTACAGAAAGACCTTTACCAGCTAGGGGTTCTGACAACTGGATCCAAAGTGCACAGGCCACATTCCTAGGAGATCAGACACCTAATGGGCAAAAGCAGTACTTATTGGAAGACTTGATGGTATCCGTGCAACCGGAACACCCAGAAAGCGATGGGAGTATCAACTACAGAAAGACCTTTACCAGCTAGGGGTTCTGACAACTGGATCCAAAGTGCACAGGCCACATTCCTAGGAGATCAGACACCTAATGGGCAAAAGCAGTACTTATTGGAAGACTTGATGGTATCCGTGCAACCGGAAGACCCAGAAAGCGATGGGAGTATCAACTACAGAAAGACCTTTACCAGCTAGGGGTTCTGACAACTGGATCCAAAGTGCACAGGCCACATTCCTAGGAGATCAGACACCTAATGGGCAAAAGCAGTACTTATTGGAAGACTTGATGGTATCCGTGCAACCGGAACACCCAGAAAGGGATGGGAGTATCAACTACAGAAAGACCTTTACCAGCTAGGGGTTCTGACAACTGGATCCAAAGTGCACAGGCCACATTCCTAGGAGATCAGACACCTAATGGGCAAAAGCAGTACTTATTGGAAGACTTGATGGTATCCGTGCAACCGGAAGACCCAGAAAGCGATGGGAGTATCAACTACAGAAAGACCTTTACCAGCTAGGGGTTCTGACAACTGGATCCAAAGTGCACAGGCCACATTCCTAGGAGATCAGACACCTAATGGGCAAAAGCAGTACTTATTGGAAGACTTGATGGTATCCGTGCAACCGGAAGACCCAGAAAGCGATGGGAGTATCAACTACAGAAAGACCTTTACCAGCTAGGGGTTCTGACAACTGGATCCAAAGTGCACAGGCCACATTCCTAGGAGATCAGACACCTAATGGGCAAAAGCAGTACTTATTGGAAGACTTGATGGTATCCGTGCAACCGGAACACCCAGAAAGCGATGGGAGTATCAACTACAGAAAGACCTTTACCAGCTAGGGGTTCTGACAACTGGATCCAAAGTGCACAGGCCACATTCCTAGGAGATCAGACACCTAATGGGCAAAAGCAGTACTTATTGGAAGACTTGATGGTATCCGTGCAACCGGAACACCCAGAAAGCGATGGGAGTATCAACTACAGAAAGACCTTTACCAGCTAGGGGTTCTGACAACTGGATCCAAAGTGCACAGGCCACATTCCTAGGAGATCAGACACCTAATGGGCAAAAGCAGTACTTATTGGAAGACTTGATGGTATCCGTGCAACCGGAACACCCAGAAAGCGATGGGAGTATCAACTACAGAAAGACCTTTACCAGCTAGGGGTTCTGACAACTGGATCCAAAGTGCACAGGCCACATTCCTAGGAGATCAGACACCTAATGGGCAAAAGCAGTACTTATTGGAAGACTTGATGGTATCCGTGCAACCGGAACACCCAGAAAGGGATGGGAGTATCAACTACAGAAAGACCTTTACCAGCTAGGGGTTCTGACAACTGGATCCAAAGTGCACAGGCCACATTCCTAGGAGATCAGACACCTAATGGGCAAAAGCAGTACTTATTGGAAGACTTGATGGTATCCGTGCAACCGGAAGACCCAGAAAGCGATGGGAGTATCAACTACAGAAAGACCTTTACCAGCTAGGGGTTCTGACAACTGGATCCAAAGTGCACAGGCCACATTCCTAGGAGATCAGACACCTAATGGGCAAAAGCAGTACTTATTGGAAGACTTGATGGTATCCGTGCAACCGGAAGATCCAGAAAGCGATGGGAGTATCAACTACAGAAAGACCTTTACCAGCTAGGGGTTCTGACAACTGGATCCAAAGTGCACAGGCCACATTCCTAGGAGATCAGACACCTAATGGGCAAAAGCAGTACTTATTGGAAGACTTGATGGTATCCGTGCAACCGGAAGACCCAGAAAGCGATGGGAGTATCTACTACAGAAAGACCTTTACCAGCTAGGGGTTCTGACAACTGGATCCAAAGTGCACAAGATGGCCATCTGTAGAGGAGCATTGTGAGGTCAGCGCAATATCTACAAGCTCCTCGATAACCGATTCATTGTTGATATAAATAATGTATCTTTCTTTGATTCACGTCTATTATTTGTGTGCATAATGACATTAGGTTTCTACCTGATTTTTTCAGCGTTGGGAGCTTTGTCATTCTTTCGTCATTGTTCATCGAAGTGAAAATGGTGTCATTTGAGGAGAAGGGACATATCGTGCTTTGGTACGTGGAGTTAAATCCATTGTTATGGTGAAAAGGCCGATTCATTCTGTTTCCAATAATGTGGCACCAGACACCAAGAGGATTAAAGAATGGCTAAGGTAGCTTCCGGAAATTGGCAGCATTCTGAAGTGCCATGCAATGGGTCGTTGTGTCTCTTAAAAGCAAGTTGACTATGTCCCCCACAAACAAGTCCATGCAGATCATGTAGTCAAGTTTCGCAGGAACTTCACATATCACTAGAGGATCCATCCCGACACCACATCGAGCGAGTAACGTGCCTACGATCAACATATGGAACACATCCTGGGAGTCATATAGCTTTTTTCCAACGCACCAATGACAGGTTACTGTAACCCGCGCGACTCTCACGTTGACGATTTAACACAGAAATGGCGTTGCTATTCAATACTAGAGGATCCATGCCGACATCTCCCTGAGGGAGTAGCGTGAATACGGTCAACGTATGGAACGCCCCCTGGTAGTCATGTAGCTTTTTCCGATGCACCACTGCCAGTTTACTGTAACCCTACCACCCTCAGATGGACGATTTAACACAGAAATTGCGTTGCTATTCGATACTCATGGATCCTCACATAGCGAGTAACGCTCCTACGGTCAACATATGGAACACCTCCTGGGAGTCATGAAGCTTTTTCCGATGCAACACTGCCTGTTTACTGTAACCCCCACACAGTCACATTGACGATTTAACACACAAATTGCGTCACTATTCAACACTAAATGATCCATACCGACTTATCCCCGAGCCAGTAACGCGCCCATGGTCAACGGGTGGAACATCTCCTGGGAGTCATATAGTTTTATTCCGATGAACAATTGCCAGTTTCAGGAAGTGGGAAGTAGAGGGGAGGCAGGAAGACATGTCCAGTGGGGGGGGGGGGGACAAGATGAGAAGGGGGATACAAGGTCAGGTAGGGGGAAGGAGGAGGGGATAGACAATGAGAGGGGACAGAGGAGATGGACAGTGACAGGAGGAAAGAAGATTAGGGGGCATGTCCACTTCCATTGCACGATCACATTGACGATTTAACACAGAAATAGCGTCGCAATTCAATACTAAAGAATCCACGCCGACTTCTCAGCAAGCGAGCAAAGTGACTACCGTCAACGTATGGAACTTCTCTTGAGGGTCATGTAGATTTTTCCGATCCTACACTGCCAGTTTATTGTAACCCTCGCACCCTCAATTTGACGATTTTACACAGAAATTCCGTCGCTTTTCAATACTAAAGGATCCATCCTGACTTCTCCCCGAGTGAGTAACACGCCTACGGTCAACGTGTGGAAGTTGTCCTGAGAGACATGTAGCTTTTCTCCGATGCACCACTGCCAGTTTATTGTAACCCCCGGACGTCATATTGACGATTTAACACAGAAGTTGCGTCGCTTTTCAGTATTGATAGATCCATGCCGACTTCTCACGGAGCGAGTAATGCGGCTACTGTCAACGTATGGAAACTTCCTGGGAGTCATGAAGCTTTTTTCCGATGCAGCACTACCATTTTACAGTAACCGTTGCACCCTCACACTGACTATTTAACACTGCAATTGCCTAGCTAATTAGTACCGAATGTTCCATGCTACTTCTTCCCGAGCGAATAACGCGCCTAAGGTAACTGTATGGAACTTCCCTGGCAATCCTGTAGCTTCGTTCCGATGAACCGCGGACAGGTTACTGTAACCCTCGCACCCGCACAGTGACGATTAATACAGAAATTGCGTCGCTATTCAATACTAAATGTTCCATGCGACTTCAACCGGAGCGAGTAATGCGCCAACTGTCAACTTACATACTACCTCCTGGGAGTCATGTAGATATTTTCGGATGCATCAGTGCCAGTTTACTATAACAGTATTACCCCACCAATGTCACATTCCTGTAACTCTCGCACCCTCACATTGATGATTTGAAACATAAATTGCGTCGCTATTCAGTACTAAAGGATCCATGCCGACTTCTAGCCAAGCGAGTAACGCGAATGCGCTCAACGTATGAAACTTCTAATGGGAGTCATGTAGCTTTATTGCGATGCACCACATCCAGTTTACTGTATCTCTGTCACCCTCATATTGGCGATTGTAATCGGATCGCTATTCAATAGTTAAGAATCCATGTCTGCTTCGCAAGGAGTGAGTAATACGTCTGAGGTAAACGTTTGGAACTCTCCTTGGAGTCATTTAGCTTTTTTCCGATGCATCACTGCCAGTTTACTGAATCCCTCGCACCCTCAAATAGACAACTTAACACAGAAATTGAGTCGCTATTCAATATTTAAAGATCCAGGTCGACCTGTCCCGGAGTGATTAACGCGCCTATGGTCAACGTATGGAACTTATCCTAAGAGTCAAGTAGCTCTTTTCCTATACACCACTGCCAGTTTACTGTAACCTTTGGACCATCACAATGACGATTTTAACACAGAAATTGATTCGGTATTCAATACTTCAGGATCCATGCCGACTTCTCCCTGAGTGAGTAATGCGAACGAGTTAAACGTATGGAACTCCTGCTTTGAGTCATGTAGTTTTTTCCGAATAACCACTTCGAATTTACTGTATGCCTTGCACATTCTAATTGACGGTTTGACACAGAAATTGACTCGCTATTCTGTACTGAAGGATCCATGCCTACTTCTCCCCGAGTGAGTAACGTGTTTACAGTCAACGTATGGAACCTCTCCTGGAAGACATGTAGCTTATTTCCGAAGCATCATCGCCAGTTCACTGTAACCCTCGCACCCCCACATTGCCGACTTGAGGGTGAGACAATTTAACACAGAAATTGCGTCGCTATTCAATACAAAAGCATCCCTGCCCACTTCTCCATTAGCGCACCCTCAAATTGAAGAATTAACACAGAAATTGCGTCGCTATTTAATACAAAAACATTGCTCCCGACTTCTCGACGAGCGAGTAACGAGAATACGGGCAACGTATGGAACTCTTCCTGGAATTCATGCACTTTCTTGCGATGCACCACTGTTAGTTTGCTGTAACCCTCTCACCCTCAAATTGCGTCGTTATTTAATACAAAATCATCACTGCCGACTTCCCAACTAGCTAGTAACAAGTCTACGGCCAACGTGGGGAACAGCTCTTGAGATTCATGTAGCTTCATTCCGATGAAAACTGCCAGTTTATGGCATCCCTCACATTGACGGATTAACACAGAAAATGCTTCGTTATTCAATCCTAAAGCATCCCAACCTACTTTTCCATGAGCGAGTAATGAGCCTACGCTCAACGTATGGAACTTCTCCTGGGATTCATGTAACTTATCTTCCATGCACCACTGCCAGTTTGGTGTATCCATTGCACCCTCAAAATGACGATTTATCACAGAAACTGCGTCGCTATGTGATACAAAAGCATCGCTGCCGACTTCTCCACGAGCGAGTAAAAAGCTTATGGCTAACGTATGGAACTTCTCCCGGAATTCATGTAACTTTTTACCCATGCACCACTGTTAGTTTGCTGTAACCCTCGCACCATCCAACTGTAGATTTAACACAGGAATTGTGTCGCTATTTAATACAAAAGCATCACTACCGATTTCCCAACTAGCAAGTAACGAGATTACGGTCAACGCATGGAACATCTCCTGAGAGTCATGTAGATTCTTTCCGATTAACCACTTACAATTTACTGTAACCCTCGCACCCTCTAATCGACGACTTAAGACAGAAATGACGTCGCTATTAAATAAGGAAAACATCGATGGTGACTTATCTCCGAGCGAGTAATGCGCCTACGGTCAACGTATGGAATTTCTCCTGGGATTCATGTAGCTTCATCCGATTCTAACTGCCAGATTACTGTAATCCTGGCACTGTGAATTTGACGATTTAACACAGAAACTACTTTGCTATTCAGTACAAAAGCATCGCTGCCGACTTCTCCACGAGCGAGTAACTAGCCTACAGCCAATGTATGGAACTTCTTCGGGCTGTCATTTATCTTCATTCCGATGCAAAATGCCAGTTTGCTGTAACCCTCTCACCCTCAAATTGACGATTTAACACAGAAAAGTCGTCGCTATTCAATAAAAATGCGACCCTGCCGACTACTCCATGAGCGAGTAACGAGCCTATGGCCAATGTATAGAACTTCTCCTGGGAGTCATGTAGCTTCATTCCGATGCAAACTGCCAGTTTACGGCAAGTTTCACACCATCGCATTGACGGATTAACACAGAAATTGCGTCGTTATTTCATACAAATGTATCGCTGCAGACTTTTCCATGAGCGAGTAACGAGCCTACGGCCAGGGTATGTTACTTCTCCTGGGAGTCATGTAGCTCCAATCAGATGCAAAATGCCAGATTACTGTAGCCCTCGCACACTAAAATTGACGATTCAACACAGAAACTGCATCGCTATTCACTACAAAAGCATCCCAGCCTACTTCTCCCTGAGCGAGTAATGGGGCAACGGTCAACTTACGGAACTTGTCCGGGGATTCATGTAACTTTTTTACGATTCACCACTGCCAATTTGATGTATCCCTTGCACCCTCAAATTGGCGATTTAACACTGAAACTGCGATCGCTATTCGATAAAAAAGCTTTGCTGCTGACTTTTCCACGAGCGAGTAACAAGACTACGGCCAATGTATTGAACTTCTCCTGAGAGTCATCTAGCTTTTTTCCGATGCACCACTGCCAGTTAACTGTACGCCTCGCTCCGTCACATTTATACCTTAACACAAAAAAAGCTTTCCAATACTAAAGCATCAATTCTGACTACTCCACGAGCGAATAGCTCGGCTACGGACTACGTACGGAACATCTCCTGAGAGTCATGTTGCTTCTTTATGAATAACCACTACCAATTTACTATGAACCTCGCACCCTCTAATTGACGAATTAAGAAAGAAATGGCGTCGCTATCAAATAACAAAAACATGGATGCCGACTTCTCTCCAAACGAGTAACGGGCCTATGGTCAATGTACGGAATTTCTCCTGGGATTCATGTACCTTCATTCCGATGCAAACTGCCAGTTTCCTGTAACCCTCTCACCCTCAAATGGACGATTTAACACAGAAAAGTCGTCGCTATTCAATACAAATGCAACCCTGCCGACTACTCCATGAGCGAGTAACAAGCCTATGGCCAATGTATAGAAATCCTCCTGGGAGCCATGAAACGTTTTACCGACGCACCACTTCTAGTTAGTTGAACCCTCAGAGCCTCACATTGATCGTTTAACACAAGGAGAGGTTCATGCAACTAACTGGACTCCCAATAAAGGTTCCAAGCACATACCGTTTGTAGCGTTAGTCCCTAGGACATACGTCGGCATGGAGCCTGTTGTAATCAACTCCGATGCAAATTCGGTGTTTCATCGTCAATGTGAAGCTGGAGGGGTTACAGAAATGCTGCAGTGGTGCATCGGAAACAATTACTGGACTCCCATAAAGGGTCCCAAACACAAACCGTTTGAAGCGTTACTCGACTAGACAGAAGTCGGCATGATGCCTGTTGTACTCAATCCCGATGCAGTTTCTGACTTTCATCGTCAATGTGAAGGTTCAAGGGTTACAGTAATCCTGCAATAATGAATAGGAAATTACTACTGAATTCCCAGGGAAGGTTCCAAACTCAGACCGTTTGAAACGTGACTCACCTGGACAGTAGTGGGCATAGTACCTGTTGTATTCAATTCCGATGCAATTTCTGTCTTTCACCGTCAATGTGAAGGTCCATGGGTTACAGTAGACCTGCACGGGTGCATCGGAAACTTCTACTTAACTCCTAGGAGAGGCTCCAAGCCCAGTCCTTTCGTAGCATTAATCACTCGGACCGATGTCGGCATGGTGTCTGTTGCATTCAATCACGTTGCTATTTCTGCCTTTCATCGTCAATGTGAAGGTCCAAGGATTACAGTTAGCCTACAGTGGTGCATCGAAAACTACTACTGATCTCCCAGGAAAGTTTCAAACACATACCGTTTGAATCGTTACTCACGTGGACAGAAGTTGGCATGGTGCCTGTAGTGTTCATTCCCTATGCAATTTCTATATTTCATCGTCAATGTGAAGGTCCAAGGGTTACAGTAAACCTGCAGTGGTGCATCGAAAACTACTACTGAACCCCCTGGACATGTTCCACATTCAGACCGTTTGAGGCATTTCTTACCTGGACAGAAGCCGGCATGATACCTGTTGTATTCGATACAATCTCTATGCTTCATCCTCAATGTAAAGGTCCAAGGTATACAGTAGACATGCAAGGGTGCATCGGAAACTACTGTTGAACTCCTAGGATAGGTTCCAATCCCAGTCCTTTCGAAGCGTTACACACTCGGACCGAATTTGGTACGGTAACTGTTGTATTCAAACCCGTTGCTATTTCTGTGTTTCATCGTCAATGTGAAGGCCCCAGGGTTACAGTAAACCTGCATTAGTGAATCGAAATTTTCCAGGAAAGTTTGAAAAACAGACCGTTTGAAGTGTTTCTCACCTGGACATAAGTCGCCATGGTGATTGTTGTATTCAATCCCGATGCAATTTCTGTGTTTCATAATCAATGTGAACGTCCAAGGGTTACAGTAAAACTGCAGTGGTGCATGGAAAACTACTACTAAACTCCCAGGAAAGGTTCCAAACACAGACCGTTTGACGCGTTACTCACCTGGACAGAAGTCGGCATGGTGCCTGTAGAATTCAAACCGGATTCAATTTTTGTGTTTCATCGTCAATGTGAAGGTCCAAGGGTTACAGTAAACCTGCAGTGGTGCGTCGAAAACTACTACTGATCTCCCAGGAAAGATTCCAAACACAGGCCGTTTGCAGCGTTACTCACCTGGAGAGTAGTCGGAATGGCGCCTGTTGGATTCAATCCCGACGCAATTTCTGTGTTTCATCGTCAACGTAAAGCTCCACTTGTTACAGTAAACCTGCACTGGTGCATCGAAAATTACTACTGAACTCCCAGACAAGAATCCAAACACAAAACGATTGAAGCATTTCTTGCCTGGCTATAATTCGGCTGGTGGCTGTTGTATTCAACTGCGTTGCTATTTCTGTGTTTCAATGTCAATGTGAAGATACAATGATTACAGTAATGCTGTATTAGTGAATCGGAATCTACTAATGGACTTCTAGGAAAGGTTCCAAACACAGACGGTTTGAAGCGTTACTCACCTGGACAGAACTCGGCATGGTGCCTGTTGTATTCAATCCCGATGCAATTTCTGCCTTTAATCGTTAATGTGAAACTCCAAGGTTTACAGTAAACCTGCAGTGGTGCATCCAAAATTACTACTGAACTCCCAGGAAATGTTCCACACACAGACCGTTTGAAGCGTTACTCAACTGGACAGAAGACGGCATGGTGCCTCTTGTATTCAATACCGATGCAATTTCAGTGTTTCATCGTCAAAGTGAAGGTCCAAGGGCTACAGAAAACCTGCAGTAGTGTATCGGAAAGTACTACTGAACTCCCAGGAAAGATTCAAAACACTGATCTTTAGAAGCTTTATTCACCTGGACAGAAGTTGACATGGTATATGTTGTATTCAATTCAGATGCAAATTCTGTGTTTCATCGTGAATGTGAAAGACCAGGGGTTATAGTAGACCTACATTAGTGCAGCGAAAACTACTACTGAACTCCCAGGAAAGTTTTCAAGCACAGACCCTTTGAAGTGTTACTCCTCTAGACAAAAGTCGGCATGGTGCCTATTGCACTCAATCCAGTTGCTATTCCTGTGTTTCATCGTCGATGTGAAGGTGCAAGGATTACAGTAAACCTGCATTAGTGAATCGGAAACTACTACTGACCTCCCAGTAAAGATTCCATGAACAGACCGTTTGAAGCGTTACTCCCCTGGACAGAAGACGGCATGGTACATGTTGTATTCAATTCCGCTGCAATGTCTGTGTTCCATCTTCAATGTGAAGGTCCAATGTTTACAGTAGACCTGCAACGATGCATCGCAATCTACTACTGAACTCCTACGAGAGGATCCAGACCAGTCCTTTCGAAGCGTTACTGCCTCGGGCCGTAGTCGGCATGGTGTCTGTTGTATTCAATCCCGTTGCTATATCTGTGTTTAATCGTAAATGTGAAGGTACAAGAATTACAGTAAAAATACATACGTGAATTTGAAACTACTACTGAACACCCAGAAGAGGTTCCAAACACAGACCGAATGAAGCGTTAGTCACATGGACAGAAGTCAGCAACGATCCTGTACTATTCAATCCCGATGCAATTTCTGAGTTTCTTCGCCAATGTGAAGGTTGAAGGGTTACAAAAACCTGCAGTGGTGTATCGAAAGCTACTACTGAACACCCATTGAAGTGTCCAAACTCAGACCGTTTAAAGCGTTACTCACCTGGACAGAAGTTGGCGTGGTGAATGTTGCATTCAATCCCGATGCAATTTATGTGTTTCATCGTCATCGTAGAGGTACAAGAATTACAGTAAACCTGCATTAGTGCATCGGAAACTACTACTGAACTCCTAGGAAAGGTTCAACACACAGACCGTTTGAAGCGTTACTCACTTGGACAGAAGTCGGCACGGTGCATGTTGTATTCGATCCCGATGCAATTTCTAAGTTTCAGTGCCAATGTGAGGGCCAAGGGTTACAGTAAACCTGCAGTGATGCATCGAAAACTACTACTGAAATCCCAGGAGAGTTTCCAGTTACAGACCGTTTGAAGCATTACTCCCCTAGACAGAAGTCGGCATGGTGCCTGTTGTATTCAATACCGATGAAATTTCTGTGTTTAGAGTCAATGTGAAGATCCACGGTTTACAGTAGATCTGCAAGGGTGCATCAGAAACTAATACGCAACTCCTAGGAACGGGTCCAAGCCCAGTCTTTTCGAAGCGTTACTCACTCGGACCGAAGTTGGCATGATGCCTGTTGTATTCAGTTCTGTTGCTATTTGTGTGTTTCATCGTCAATATGAAGGTCAAAGAATTGCAGTAAACCTGCATTTGTGCATCGAAAACAACTACTGAACTCCCAGGAAAGGTTCCAAACACAGACCATTTTAAACGTTACTCACCTGGACAAATGTAGGCATGGAGCCTGTTGTATTCAATCCCGATGCAATTTCTGTGATTCAGAGTCAATGTGAACGTCCAAGGGTTACAGGAAAACTGCAGTGGTGCAACTAAACCTACTACTGAACTCTCAGGTGAGGTTCCAAACACAGACCGATTGAGTCGTTACTCACTGGTCAGAAGTCGGCATGGTGCCTGTTGTATTATTGAGTGGTACTTAAGATAGGTGAATAAATTAGTAAAATGAGTGTGAAGTGAAGTAGAAATTAGCCAATAAATGAAAAACTTACTTTAGTTTAGAAGAATTACACACTGTCAAATAGCGGTCAGAGCAGCAGTGACAGAAGAGCAAATGACCATGAAGCAAGCACGTTCAAGAGAAGCCGCTCTCCCCACATAAGTTGACGCTGTCGATTCAGCCGTCAGGGTATCGCCCGACCGGCTCACGTGTTTCTCAGTTGTCACGTGTGATCAAAGGCCCTCGCCTACATTCCAAGAGCCAATGACCGACGTTAAGAAGATTCTTCGAGAAGCTTTTCAATGCGACAGAAGAGGCAATGACCGTGAAGTCGTTCACCTCCAGTGAACTGAAGTGAATAAATACGCGTGACGCAGTGGGCCCAAGACGAGTAGTAGTTTTCAGTTCAGTTTTGGAGCTGAAGACCGTCATGCAGGAAGAGACTACATCGTACACAGAAGCACCAAGTCCGCCGCTGTGATGGAATAGCAAGCCGCAGTCTCGCCTCCAGAAGACAGAAGTTAAAAGGTATTGATTTTTACGTACCCGGGAGACTCGTGAGGACGGGAAGGAGACGGCCTCACATCAGCAGGCACCTGTGAGCTGCTGATGAAGGTCTGACAGCCGAAGACTGGCAAGCTGGAGTCCGTTGTTCGAGTCCGGGACACTTTCCTTCCCCCGCCGCGCCTCTCCGCTGGCCGACGCACAACACAGACACACGCGGCCGCATAGAGAAGGGAAACACTGGGACGCCACATTCGAGGTATCACCATCCGATTCACGACTTCGTTCTCAATAATTAAACGGGCCACCTCACGAGGCGCGTCTCCAGTCAACTGGGCGAAACAGCGATGCGAGATACACACCGCCAGGCGTAATCAGACGCCGCCGCTCACGCAGCAAGGTTACGCAAACGACTCAGTTGCCGCTCTCCAGAACATCCAGTAAGGAAACAGTTGCACAAAACTTTCAATAAAAGTTATCTCATGTAATAATGCTGTTTCATTCTACCTCATACCCGAGCCAAGGAAGAACCCACCCTGCCCACATGTTGTTAAGAGAGAAAAAGTAATTATTTAGTGTGTTTAAACCTGACATGATGCTTTAGAATCAAATGCCTATTGCAGTAATGCTCATGCGGACAATTGACTAGCATCATAAGAGAAAACCCAGTTACAATTAGTGTCAGAAGAGCTACATTTGGTGTCAGAGAAAAAACCCTTGGCTCAATATGAGGTGTGAATGACAGTCACTAAAGGTCCACAGTTAGTATTGCTTAATGTGTGAAAAGATAGAGGTTTGCATAGCAGTCGTAATATTTTCTTAATTTAGAAGTGTATTTCCTCTCATAATTGTTAGAGTTCGTCGAAAATATTTAAACATCTTTTCATTCAGTGTAGTAGGATTGTGTAACTAATAGTTTGCAAAATGGTGACACGAAATCGGACAAAGTCAGAGTCAGCACCACAAACGGTTTCTACTCAGGAAGCTATTCAGAGCTTAGTTAGTCAACTAGCACAGCTTAAAAATGATAATAATGTATTATTTAAACAGTTGTGTGAGGTTAGGCAAACCGGTTCAATCCCTCCCACCCTAGATTGCTCAGCAGCAGCCTTGGTAACTCCATTTTCAGGTAAAGCTGGCGAGGACATAACAGCCTTTTTTGATGATTTAGTAGCAGCTGCAAAGTTAGGATCATGGTCAGATGAACAGCTCTTACAAATGACAAAGTTAAGATTGATAGGAGAGGCTAAAGCACACGTATTGTACCATGAAGAATTACGGAATGCTCCAACATTTGTGCAATTGTAGAAAGGATTACTTAAACGTTTTCAAAAACAGAACAGCTGTAGATTTTATAGGGAAAAATTAAACACTATCACTTAGAGGCAAAACGAGTCGTCAGAAAGCTTTGTAGATAGGATTAGAAAAGTTATTGTTAACACCTATCAGTTGACAACTAGCGATGAAGCAAATAAAGTTATTTTATAAGAGGCAGAAGATAGAGCTCTGGATACATTTTTACGTGGGTTACCTCCTGAAACGTCCCGTCGTGTCAGGGCAGAGTTTCCTAAAAATTTAGTGGAAGCTGTATCTGTGGCGACGGCTTTCGAAGAAATAGACATTTCCACCAGATACAAAGAGACGCGAAATGCATTTTCAGCAGGAGTACGATGTTTTAGGTGCGATCGACAGAGACATATAGCAAAAAACTGCATTCAACCTCAATGCACTAATTGTCAAAGTATAGGTCACACATTCAAGGAATGCAGGTCTAAGAAAGTTTTTGGAAGTAGAAATCAGCTAAACTCAAAGGGGAATGTCGGAGCCGCCGCCAAATGTTCCCAATAAAATTTCATGCCATTAAGGCGAATGTGAAGGCGGAATGCTGGTTATCTGCTACCATACAGGATAAAGAGGCAAGGATACTGGTGGATACAGGCGCAAACGTATCGATAGTGAGTAATGAATGCATTGGAGAAAAGAAATGTGACCCTCCAAGGTATAGATTGAGTGGGGTACGAGGAGGCACAGTGAAGTCATTAGGATTTACATCATTGATTTTCTATATTCACGGTGTACAATTACAAGAAGGTGTAGAAGACAATAATGAACATGCTGTGCGTATGTGTAACGTTTTTCAAAGATCTTAGAAAAGCTAATTAACATTAAATTTGGAAACATACAGTTTTACATTGACAGAGGTTACATACCTAGGGCATGTCATTAGTGAAAAAGGAATTAAAGCAGATTCTCGATTAATTTCGGCAGGTAACACCACAATGCATTAAGGAAGTACGAAGTTTCATTGGTCTCGCATCGTATTACCGAAAATATGTTCAAAATTTTGCTGAAATTGCCTGAACCTTAACCCAATTGTTGAAAAAGGGAGCAAAATTTCATTGGTCTGAAGATTGTGAATGAGCATTTCAAACCCTTAAAGATAAGTTAACACATAGTCCAGTATTAGCCCACCCAGATTATAATAAAGAATTTATTTTATCCTGCGACGCAAGTGATCATTCGGTAGGAGTTGTTTTGAGTCGGAATAATACTTTAGAATCAAATGCCCTTCGTAGAAATGCTCATCCTGACAGTTGACTAGCATCAAAAGAGGTTACCCAGTTACAACTGTAAGACATGACGCCATGATGGATGGCATGCGTCATGTTATACGATACAACATCATTCATCATGTTACTTTACGTGACACAATGCATTATATTACATGACATGGATATTAACATTAGCAAATAAAAAAGTGAGAATATGTCTAGATATTTTGATTTAAATGTCATTAAAGTTGCCATATAAGTCGAAAAAGTAGTTCCCTTCTTTAACATCCCTAACTCTGCCCAGGACACGTCCGTCCTTTTTGTGCTGTGATAGGAGAATTTTTCAATCTGGTGCAGAATATATAGATGAGAGGAAGAGCTCTCTTGACAATAATTGTATGTGTCCTGATCGACGGGTTGTCAGAGGCCACATTCAGTTCAAAAGCTCTGTTAGTGAGCAATTATTACAGTCAGTAACACTGTCATTCGTCTGTTCCTAATATGGATCGTCTTATGGTAAACTTTGAAACTTGTGAGGATATAAAATCTATTAAATCCGGGTACAGGAGGGGAATAAATCAATTAAAAAATGAGACTTTTAGGAGACTACTCAAAGACAAGAACTGGATACATATTGACAACTATTTTCTCAAATGAAAATTGTTTTCCCCTAAAGGTAACTCAAATTAAACAGAAGTCTAAAAATAAGCCACGGATTACGCAAGGAATAAAAGTATCAAGCGTGACAAAAAGAAAACCGTGTCAACTATGTAGGAACAGTTCTGATGCTAGCAATGCTATACATTACAAAGACTACTGCAAAATATTGAAGAAAGTAATCCAGAAGTCTAAGCAGCTTTATTATGAGAAAAAGAAAGTTACGTCAGGTAACAAAATAAAAACTATATGGGATACAGCGAAGACTGCGTCAGGTGAGAGCAGAAAGAAATACGAACAGATAGCTCCAAAATTGAATGAGACATTGGCAACAAGTGCATGTTGGTTTGCAAACCTCTAAAACAAGTATTTTGTTTCTGTGACTGACAGCTTGGGTTTATCAGAATCAGAATACAGTGCAATGGTAATATCTAAGAACAGTCTCCACAAATAACTTCAGTAAAATGTAAATGACACTCACTTCTCCCAAAGAAGTAGCAACTATCACAAAATCCCTAAAATCAAATTATTCTAGTGGTTATGATGACATGTCAACAAAATTAATCACGGCATTTATGTGAATTGAGTCCTATCTTAAGTTACCTGTGTAATCAATCTCTTATATGTGGAACATTTCCAGACGCTAAAATAGGCTGAAGTTAAGCCTCTTGAAAAGGTTGTGTTGTTGTGTTCAAGCGTCTTGTTAAGCATCTGACTGCAAATAATATATTATGCAAGTCAAGTTTGGGTTCCTTAAGGGTTCCATATACAAAAGCCTATTTACGCGTACAGTGATAACATACTGAATTCATTAGATAGGAAATTAGAGGCTACTGGCATTCTCTGTGATCTGTCAAATGTCTCTGACTGTGTGATCACAGACTCCTCTTAAGTACATTAGAATATTATAGTGTCACTGCCAGTGCTACAAAACGGTTGGAGTCTTACCTGGCTAACAGGAAACAGAGAACACCGTTGCAAAATACCTGTGAAGTAAGCAGTCAGTCTTCATGTGATTGGGAATTAATTAATGTGGAGTTCAAGTTTCCATCTTTGGTCTGTTGCTTTTTCTCGTGTATATTTGTGACCTCTCGTGTGTTATTTTGTCAGATGCTAAGTTTGTTTTGTTTGCAGATACCTAGAAACGACACTTGTTAGTTGTGTGATTGTTTCCAATACCAATTTATACTTCAAATTACAGTGAGTCCGGAAGCTAAGAGAAATCTGAAATTGCAGCTGCGCAAAAGTGAATGATCAGGAAAAGTGATGAGAGAGAATATAGCTGAATCCCAAAAGCTGCGTAGTTATATATTCTGTATCTCTATTGTAGTGAGAAAAGAATTTAGTGCATGACATCATAACATGAAAATTACCAATGAGATCGCCCCACACTGGGAGCCATACCAAAATAAATACCATAACTGGGCACCAACTACGTCACAACCTTTTTCGGCCTTTATGTGATTTTATGTCCTTTCAGATAGACGAACATGCAGGTAGGCAGCGGGAGGGCTTGAGTACATCGTATTTTGAGGACCAGGTTCTACATGGTATTGAGACGAACCCTAGTACAAGCTCCAGGCAAGTGGCCCATCAACATGGTGTAGTCAAAGCGCGATTGTTGTCGTCTTGCATGACAACTGCTGCTATCCCTATAACCTGCAACGAGGGCTAGGATTATCTACAGCGGATTTTCCTCTATGGGAAGGATTTTGTCGATGCTTCTTACATCAGAACATTACAATTATGGAACTTCTCTCATCAGTCCACTTTAATGACTAAGCAAACTTCACTAGAACTCGCATCCTCAAACTACATAATCGTCATCTGTGGGCTACAGATAATCCTTGAGGAATTGTTGAGGCGTCTCATCAGCGTCGGTTCAGCATCAGTGTGTGGGCAGGGATCTTGACGATCACACAATTGTGCAGACTAGTACTCCGCGACGCCTCCACGGAGCAACGTACCTGGACCTCCTTCGGAATACTCTGCCTGGGATACTTGGAAATGTGCCTTTGGCAATACGACAAGTTATTTGTTTTCTGTATGTCAGAGCACCACCCTACTTCCGATTTACATTTCACCAACACCTCATCTTCTCCGGACATTGGCTAAGAGATGGAGGCCCTGTAGCATGGCCGGCTAGAGCACAAGACTTAAATCCCCTGGATTTTTACCTCTCAGGGCATCTGAAAAGCGTTGTGTATGCTGAACCAGTTCCTGATGTGCAGACCTTTCAACAGTGTGTTCACAATGCCTGTGACGCTAGTTGGAGGGAAGCCAGAATGTGTGAAAAAATGCGGCAATCCGTGATGCGACCTGTGAATGCGTGCACTGCATCCCATGGAGTCCACTTTGAACATCTGTTGTGACGTCTTTGCGATGCAGCTCTGTGCCTTGTTCCGGGACGAGTTTTTGTCTTTGCACGCACACTATCTGTTTCTAGACACACGTTCGTAGGACTTTTTTTCTTCCATTTCCAGTCAGCAATGCGTCCCTGCAGTTTGCCAGTTTTATTAACGTTCACCCCGTATAGAGAGTCACCTACATACGACATGCATACAATGACTAAACAGCTCTATCTTTAAATTTTATGATTAAAATTTTAAGAGTGTCAGGAATAAAATAAAATGAAAAGAAACTTAGTACAGGCGGGAATCGAACCCAATTTCCAGGTTCTGCCTTCCTTTCCTTTTTAAATTTGAAGGACCTGTTAAGATTTGAACTCAGAACCTTCTACACATCAACATTGTATGATAACCACTATGTTAAAACATCATTATGCCTTGTACCTCTCGTCCTTGGTGTAGACATGGGAATGGGGCTTTAAAAATCCATCATACTCTACGCTTGCACAATACACTACACGCATTTCACGGAAAGTGCATGTCTGAAAATTGGAGGGGAGAGGCTCCTACATCGGCGCTTCTGACAGAGCATCGCTGAAAGCTAATTCGTGTGGCGCTAGCAAGTCCAAAAACCATAGGTGAAGGGGCTTGGTCTGTGTGGCTATTTGAGACGCATGAATCGCTTACTGCAAAGAGTCAGCTAGTCCATAATTTATACGTTTTCTTTTCTTGACAGTTTTGGTACTGTGTGGATCTGTGTATTGTTCACAGCAAAAAGCAAACCTGTTAGCACGATAACTCGGGTCTCGCAATTTTACTCCACACAGGGACTAGTCTGATACATGTTGGTGGACGGAGGAAAGTTACTATACAGTGTATGACGTTGTTGAACAAATAAAACATTCCATTGGTCGAGTGGATGTTGATTCTTTCATCAACTGCAGTTCCTGGTGGCCTACATACTATAAAAGAACCTATCTGAGCGATGGTTCTTATTGTTAAGTCTTTCCTAGCACCTGAAAAGGCTTCTCACTTTCCAATATTACTTGAGATGACCGTAAGTTTAGTGTTATGAACAGAATAATTGTGCAAGGTACTTTTATCCTCTATTTACAGCATGAATTCAATATTATGTGACAGAAGCAAAATAACATCATCATAGATACATAAGATTAGAATTTCAATCATGAGCTGCTGAAGGACTTGAACATAAAGCTCTTTTGGATCAGGAAGATGACGGTCCCAAGAAAAATGAATCCACGTATTCTATCGTTCCAAGTGAAGACAGACTACAGAAATGCTGGTTTATTTATTGGTCCTGATGGAACTCAGTGGAGTAAAACACTGCCATCATGCAGCAGAATTCGAGTATACAGTACCATGAAAATTCCACCTGAACCAATAACATGTAGTTCAACTGCCACTCAAAGAAAGTACGGAACAATTTCATCTCACAAAGAACTTTAGAGGATGTTGTATATTGTACTAATATAGAAGGAAGGTGCATTGCTAGTAACAAGAACAAACTGGTGGAGTATCGTGTCGGAGGAAACAAATCAATTTTTGGGAGCCTGATCAGACAAAACAAACCAGTGACAAACGAGCGACACTGAGAGGAAACACAACAATATTAGAATACATAATATTTCATAAATGTTCTTTTGCTTGAAGAATTATTGCAGGAAAAAGTTACAGCAAAGGGAACTCTCAGACAAAACGAGGAAATTCCACCAGAAATGGTGGCTTCCACATCCAGAGAAGCTTTGTCATGGTCATACGGTTTTTGAGACAATTTTTTAACCGTAGTTACGTACCAAAAAAGATCTAATGTGCCAAACTGGTCAGTTCTCTAGACCACAGTGTCTTTGGCGCCCTCGAGCCATCGGAGGGGGAAGACGATCTGGACGCCACACGGTACGTCTCCAAAACAGCCGCCATTACTATTCGAACGCAGACAGCCGCTTCCGAAATACGAAAAGCATGAAGAGACCAAATGGTTTCCTATAATCTTATACACTATTAGGCTAACTTTTTCGAGGTATGTATAAACATACGGCCATAGCACGTCAGGTATAAACGACTGAGGTAGTGAGAGACACCGGCGTCAGGTTGGGAAGGATGGATTCCGTTGATTTCACTTCAGGCAAAAGCAGGTCTTATTGCTTAAACAAGTTTACGGCTGACCACCTGTTATGTCCTTATTTAACACATTTTATACATTCCAAACCCCCCCCCCCCCCAAAAGAAAAAAAAACAGTTAAAATAAAATAAAAGAGAAAGAAAGAAAGAAAACCGACGCATCACGAAAGTAATTATCTGAATAGGACGGAAATCGGAAGAAGTAATGTACATGTACAGAGAAACTAATAATTATAGTTCCAGAAAAATTGAGGGATTTATTCAACAGATAGACATTCACAAATGGAGAAGTCTATAAGGTTTTCATCCACCTCTGGCCATTACGCAAGCAACTTGGCATTGATGACAGAGTTGTTGGATGTCCTTCTGAGGAGTAAGTTGCCTAATTCTGAGCAACTGGAGAGTTATTTCGTCAGAATCCCGGACTGGTTGAGACCACTGTCCATAATTACCCAAACGTTCTCAATTCTGGAGAGATCCACCTTGGAGGCGAGGCAGGGGTTTGGAAACCACGACGACAAGTAGCAGAAAGTCTCGCAGTAATAGGACGGACATTATTTTGCTGAAATGTAAGTCTGGATGCTTCCCAATGAAGAGCAACGACTTGGGGCTTGAATATCGACATCGTACCGCTGTGCTGCCGCGCATGACAACTACAGGGATCCTGCTGTGAAATGAAATGGCGTCCCAGAGCAGCACTCCGGGTTGTCGGGCCGTATGGCGGGCGACTGTCAGGCTGATGAGATTCCAGGCCGAACATCGCAGACATCACTGCATACGAATATGTTGGTGTACAGAGAACAATGGCAGTCGGCGCTAGAGGCACCGTAAGCTCAGATCTGTTTATATCAGCACCCTAGCAACTCTTGCTTGATGGGTATGGTCCTTTTACATCCCAAGGTCCCGTTACATTAAAAGAAACAGTTTCAACCTTGAAAAAGGATTCTCGTCCTCCAGGTATGTATTATTATTTTTATTACAAATGAGCAAAGTACTTAAGATTATTCTACGGGGTGTACAACAATAATTTTGATTTCTTTAATTGAGGTAGGAAACACCTGAAGTATAGAAAATGTGATTTTCAATGTTATTTTTCAACTTTATTAAGATAATTAAAAATCTGGGATCAACGCTTTCTCAACCGAGTTTTATGTGTCCATTGTTGTAACCAGACCACAGGAAAAAAAAGACGTGCATTCCTGCAATAAATGCACAAACAGAATTTGTGTTTTGTTGAAGTACGCGGTGATAATTTTACTCACACCACAATTCAGAGAAGTGAAAATTGTCGCAGACCGTTTATTACCAATCACATGCAGAGTGTAATAGTAATACACACCATTAATAATGCAGAAGACAGAGAAATTCGACAGCCATATCCTGAGGAGGGCGTTGAACTTGACTTTACATATCAACAGCAGTCCTTTGATCTACTAATAACAGCTAGTTTACACAAGGCACGTGGAGAACCTTTGAGTGACTTTGGTGAGATTATTGTGGCTTACATATTTTTCGAGCCACAATGAGCTTCATAAGATGTGATCTCGGAGTCTTTCCATGTAGCATGCTTCTACAAAATCTACTCGGTTTACAATCCGCGTCATTTCGAAAAAGACACTCGATTTTCCTGGGACATCGACATCAGGAGTTGAAATCAATGACTGCCTGTGTAGGATCGCTATTCTACTTATATAGATGTAACGGCAGCGTGCGGAGCCTTCCAGAGAGGACTGGAGTGGTGCATATGCAGGAGGCAAGCTGGACAGCAACTAGAGGTTACGCAACCGAGTGATGTCACATGGAGCGAGCGGCCGGCGCTACGTTTGAAACTGCCGCCCCCTGTCGACACACGCGTCGATCCTACGTCTCCTACTATCACCCTCACGTGCCCATTCCATTTTATATCGCTCTGCAATGTTAGGCCTTCATATTGAGTCGACGTTACTGTGCCAAGTATTACACTAGCATCACTGTATTCGAATAATGTGGATTTGTTTTTCCTACTGATATGTATTAACTGACATTTTTCTTTATTGACACCTACTAACCATTCACCATAACAACTAGAAATTTTATCTAACTTATACTGTATACACGCACAGTCACTCAACGACGCCACCTACCCTTACATCACAGCATCTTCAGCAACCAGTCGCAGACTGTGCTTACTCTCTCCACCAGATCACTTAAGTATATCGAAAACAACAGCTGTGCTATCACACTTCCAGGGGACATCTGACGGTGCCCTTCAATCTGATGAATACTTCCCGTCGAAGACAACGTACTGGGTTCTGTTACTTTAGGTAACGTAATCTGTATGCTTGTACCGCCCTTAAGAATCTGCCGTGGGGCATTGTGTCAGATGCTTTTCAGATAACTAGGAATATGGAATGTGCGTGTTGCTCGTCATGCATGGTTCGAGGGGTGTCATATGAGAAAAGGGCAAGCTGAGTCTCGCACGAGAGATGATTTCCAAAACAATACGATTCGTGGACAGAAGACTTTCGTTCTCAACGGAATTTACTGTATTAGAATTGAGAATAAGTTCAAGAACTCTGTAAAAAACCGATATTAAGGCAATTGGTCTGTAATTTTTCTGGTCGGTTCTTTTGCCTTTGTGCAACGATTTTTTCCGTTCCTTGACCCGGCACTGGGTACAGATTCGCTATAAATACAAGCTAATTGAGGGCAATACCAAAGACTACTGTTCGTAATACCTAATCGGTATTCCATCCGGACACGGCAAACTAATTATTTTCAGTTTTGTCCTGCTTGTCTACGAAAGGGATGCATATTACTGTGTCCTCCATACGCGAGTCTGTGCAGTGGTCGAACTACGGGATGTTTGCACGATTCTCGCGCGTGAAGGGTTTCTTAAACGCGAAATGTAAGATTTGGCTATGCTTCTGCTATCTTTTGCTGTCGCACTAGACTGGTGAACGAGAGACTGGATAGAAGCATAAGACACACATAGCGACTTTGGGTTTGTCCATAATTTTCTCGGGTAATTGTCAATATCTTTCGCTAAGGTGTGGTGATGATAGTTGTATGCTTCGGTACGGACATTTTTAAGCCACTCGGACTTGTATTAACTTTCGCCTCTCTGTTCTGTACGAGAGTAAATTTATATATTTCCTGTGGCATGTTAGTTCAATAATTTCTTTATTCAGTTTTAACTCATTTTAATCCATATACATATACCCATTAACGACGCGAGGTCTTTCTATAGCTCATAATTTAAGGACCAGCGTCACGGCATCCATGCATAATTGTATTTAGGTTCTTATATGTGTTACCTTTCTAAACAACAGTGTATACAAAATGCCCGCATAACATCTCCGATAAAACACTGCGGAATTCTCTGTGTAATTCAGGGCGTTTTTGTTCAGTGACGATCCCTGGGAACGTTCGCAACAATGCGATTTCTGCCGAGGCTATCGTAGTGTCGTTACGAAATCGTGCGCTTACTTAAACCGCAAAGAAACTATTGATATTCTGTTGTGAAGTGACAGAGCTTTTCTTACAGCACAACAGACGCTGTTAAAATTTCATTCCGAGCTTGTGAGCTTCGCAAGAAGTGTTAGCTCCAGCTTTGGGGACACGGGACGCATCAGTGATAACAGGTATGATCCAGCGGCTCGGTGTCACTCATTATTCGTCTTGTAGCAGGAGATATGTAATTACAATCAGCATAACGTAGATTATTCTGTCTCACTATCTGTATAGGAAGTTAGTGCTGGCGTATAAAACTTTGCTGTCGGATGCTGAAGCGTGTTTCGGACACCTGGTTGGTTACTGGATTCCCTATGATAGATAAAACTATGATCACGTGTTTATATTGTAGCACTTCTTGGTAACTTCCACACAGCTGAAATCTTTGTTGCTTTAATTTTTGTAACAATCTCACTGAATATGTGACGCTATTTCGAGTATTCACAAAGTGAGTGAGACGTTTAATAGTTTAAAGTGGGGATTGTAATTTTATCGAACAGCGCTGAAATGAGCTAGACGCCTGTATGTCACACTTGGTAATGAACGCTAAATCACATTTCTGGCAATATTTTGAACTCTTAATGAAGAGGAAGTTTTCATTACGCGAATTGTACACTGAGGTGACGAAATCCTCCTAACACCGTGTCTGACATGCTTTTGCACGGGGTCGTGCAACAACTCGATGTGGAATGGGCTCAGCAAGTCGTCGGATGTCCCCTGCCGTCTCTACCGCCGTCGATATTTGCCAAAGTGTTGCTGAAGTAGGATTTTGTGCGTGAACTGGCCTCTCGATTATGCCCCACAAATGTTCGATGGAGTACATGTCGGGTGATCTAGGTGGCCAAATCGTGCACTCGAATTATCCAGAATTTTCTGCAAACCAGTCGTTAACAATTGTAGCCCGGTGGCAAGGCGCAGTGTCAGCGATAGGAATGAAATCCATGAATGGCTACAGATGCTAGGAAGTAATACCCAAAATTTGGTATTCTCGACCCGCTCTCGACCCTTTGGGTCGTAAAGTATTCAATTCCCTCTCGATTTCCGAACTGCCACTACGCGTTCAGAGTTTGTTAATTCCCGTCGTGGAGCCATTATCACGCCCGAAAGCACTTCACATGAATCACCTGACAGTGAAGGACAGCTCTGTCAAACGACTGCCCATTCTTATATTTTGTACACGGGAACACTGCCTGCTGAATATGTTCGTATAGATATCCACTGTCCCTTGTCAGCACTGTATATTATGTCGTGAAAGATAATATCAGTTACGAATGAGGTACTCAGTCTTAGATTAATGGTATGACAACTTGATGTCCTTTTTAGGCAGTGGCATAATTTGTCCCAGTTTCCAGGCTTCAGGGAAGACATATGTGATTAAGGAATCGTAGCGGATCAATAATAAGTTTTACCATATGGACAGTGGTGCCATCATGTCCAGTAGATACTGATCTAATCCGCATGACGCTTTCTTGACAGCATTGCAGGTGACATGCTGTAGATACAATTTTTCTTTGCTACAGTCGTTCATCCCCGTGAAGTAATCAGCGATTCTCTGGTTTTTGCGGTTCAATTATGGTTGTAGGTAATGTGAAGAATCAATTAGGCCTTCAGCAGGGACCATGGGGATTTTCTGCAACTTTTATTTAGCCTAAACCGAGACTATGGAGATTTTTCCACAGGATAGCTGGTCTACATTTATTGTCAGTTAATGTACGGGCATGCCTGAGTTTATCGTTTCTCACCGCTTGACTGACTATGTTTCGTTTCTGTTTGTATACAGAATGATTTTTAGATATAGGGTGTATCTTGTATGCTCGATGTGGAGTGTCTCTGAGGTTCTTGAGCTGCTTTAGTTCATCAGTCAGCCAAGGTGCAGGTTTCCTTTTTACTTTTATGGTCTTTATTGGAGCATATTTGTCATATAGTTGAGTAATTTTGTTAGTGAAATCCTGAAGTTTCTCGTTTGTGTCCATGAGGGGAGTAGAGGTCATCCCCCAAACTATTTCTTGTGCCTCGGTATCGAGTTCAGGCAAATTTATGCGTTTGAAGTCTCTGTATGCAGACAGCTTTTGTTTCTTTCTAGGACATTCTAGCGAATATATCATGAAAATAATGTCATGGGCAGACGTGACAGGCGCAGATATTTGAGAGGTGCGGATAATTCTGTTTGGAGATTTTGTAGCGAATATATATACGAAAGTGTGACTAGTAGTCGTGTGGTGAGTGGGTGCCAGCTGAAATAGCGTCATGTATGAGGAAGAAAGCATCCTCTTAAATTTCCCACTGGAAGGAGTATTGCGCAGAAAATTAATCGTAGTGTCATCTGCTATAATTACATCTTCATATGACGATTCGAGATTTGAGAGGGCAGTTTCGAAGCAGGGAAACCAACCTACTTTAGGAGGTTTGTAAAGGACACATATTAAACACTTTCTGTTAAGGGATTTCATCTCTATGAACGTATATTCCTCTTGTTTATCTACATTATTGTCGGATGTATGCAGCACAGTATGTGATAAATCAGAGCGTATGTATGCCCTACTCCACCACCTCGTCTGTTACATCTGTTTTGCCTGAGAAAGATATAGCCATCTAGTTTTATGGAAGTTGTGGGAATACTTGGTTCGAGCCAAGACTCTGACAAAAGTATTACATGTGTATCAGTAGTTTGAAATATATACACTCCTGGAAATTGAAATAAGAACACCGTGAATTCATTGTCCCAGGAAGGGGAAACTTTATTGACACATTCCTGGGGTCAGATACATCACATGATCACACTGACAGAACCACAGGCACATAGACACAGGCAACAGAGCATGCACAATGTCGGCACTAGTACAGTGTATATCCACCTTTCGCAGCAATGCAGGCTGCTATTCTCCCATGGAGACGATCGTAGAGATGCTGGATGTAGTCCTGTGGAACGGCTTGCCATGCCATTTCCACCTGGCGCCTCAGTTGGACCAGCGTTCGTGCCGGACGTGCAGACCGCGTGAGACGACGCTTCATCCAGTCCCAAACATGCTCAATGGGGGACAGATCCGGAGATCTTGCTGGCCAGGGTAGTTGACTTACACCTTCTAGAGCACGTTGGGTGGCACGGGATACATGCGGACGTGCATTGTCCTGTTGGAACAGCACGTTCCCTTGCCGGTCTAGGAATGGTAGAACGATGGGTTCGATGACGGTTTGGATGTACCGTGCACTATTCAGTGTCCCCTCGACGATCACCAGTGGTGTACGGCCAGTGTAGGAGATCGCTCCCCACACCATGATGCCGGGTGTTGGCCCTGTGTGCCTCGGTCGTATGCAGTCCTGATTGTGGCGCTCACCTGCACGGCGCCAAACACGCATACGACCATCATTGGCACCAAGGCAGAAGCGACTCTCATCGCTGAAGACGACAAGTCTCCATTCGTCCCTCCATTCACGCCTGTCGCGACACCACTGGAGGCGGGCTGCACGATGTTGGGGCGTGAGCGGAAGACGGCCTAACGGTGTGCGGGACCGTAGCCCAGCTTCATGGAGACGGTTGCGAATGGTCCTCGCCGATACCCCAGGAGCAACAGTGTCCCTAATTTGCTGGGAAGTGGCGGTGCGGTCCCCTACGGCACTGCGTAGGATCCTACGGTCTTGGCGTGCATCCGTGCGTCGCTGCGGTCCGGTCCCAGGTCGACGGGCACGTGCACCTTCCACCGACCACTGGCGACAACATCGATGTACTGTGGAGACCTCACGCCCCACGTGTTGAGCAATTCGGCGGTACGTCCACCCGGCCTCCCGCATGCCCACTATACGCCCTCGCTCAAAGTCCGTCAACTGCACATACGGTTCACGTCCACGCTGTCGCGGCATGCTACCAGTGTTAAAGACTGCGATGGAGCTCCGTATGCCACGGCAAACTGGCTGACACTGACGGCGGCGGTGCACAAATGCTGCGCAGCTAGCGCCATTCGACGGCCAACACCGCGGTTCCTGGTGTGTCCGCTGTGCCGTGCGTGTGATCATTGCTTGTACAGCCCTCTCGCAGTGTCCGGAGCAAGTATGGTGGGTCTGACACACCGGTGTCAATGTGTTCTTTTTTCCATTTCCAGGAGTGTAGGTACCTGTGCCTCAGCTAGCTGTTGTGGTGCTGGTGATGACGGTGGTGCATCTGTAACATACGAATAACGAAAAAAATTAGGTGCAATGCTCAAGATTTAAGAAAGAAATGCCGAAACAACTGGCAACATTCAATAATAATAATAATAATAATGCGCTGTAACGACGACAGTTGCATTATAATCACCTTTTACACACTGGCAGTTGAATTGGACTTTCTGGTAGTTCTCCAACTCAATCCAGTATTTCCTCCTCCGCATCGAAAAGGGCGAGATGGCGCTGCCTTTCAACTTCCTCAGCAGCTGCCTTCTCATTTATTCAATACTCGCTGCGCCTTCTCCTTGGAGGCATCCATCTAGGTCACTAACGCTGCTTACAACAATTTGATAATGAATGTAATTATTTCTTGAAAATGTTACATACAGAAAAAATCATACAAAAAATCATATGCTTTATCTCACAGAAATACAAACTAAAATCGTATTCTCCAACAGAATGCAACATATTACGAAAAATAAATGTATATACATTACGTGCCCTCGTCATTAGACCCACAGTATATTACATGAACAAAAATTCTCTAGCTGTTACACGTTATGAAAATAAAATGCACTTTCGTTCTTGCTGATCTGGATTGCATATTATTGCTGGAGGCTGCTGCTGTGCTCACTCTGCCTCCAGTTGGCGGTCCAGCGCAGCCAGGATCTCGGGTATGAGAGCTGCAACGACAATAAACAAAAAGAAGGATTGTAATACCCGTTACAGAATAAAAATTGGTCCCACACTAAACATACAGCAGCAAACCGTTCGAAACTGGGTGGTATACAGTAATGCCTCTGTCACCTACAGCCAAAAAATTGCTGAGAGGGAGTGAAGCACTAAAAAAATTGTGTCAGCAAACCATTCAAGCCTCGATAGTACAGAGGAGTGCCTCTGCCACCTATGTCCTGAACAATTGCTAGCAGGGAGGGGGGGGGGGGGAGGGGAGGTACTAAAAGAATTAGGTCAGCAAACCTTTCAAAGCTCGATAGTACAAAGGAGTGCTTAGCCATCTACAGGCTGAACAACTGCTGGGAGGGGGTGAAGTAGTAAAAAAGTTACATCAGCAAACTGTTCAAAGTTCGATAGTATGGATGAGTGCCTCTCCCATCCATGGCCTAAAAATTGCTGTAGGAGGTTGCGAAAATTACAGAACACACAGGTACATTGTATGAACAGAAAAAAAGCGATCAACTCACATGGCAGGCTGTCCTGAAGAAGGCATTGTTGCTCCTACCACTCGTAATGCTGTAGATGGAATTTGAGCACTTCATTCCCCGCCCCCCCCCCCCCAAAAAAAAATGACATAAATACAAACAAGCAAAGACACAGGTGAACTTACGATGGAAGATTGAGGAGACGATGATGGTTTCTGCCTACCATTTCACCCAGGGAGCCAACAGGAGTGCGACGTTCGTCCCCACCTACTGATGAATGCTGGTCGCAGAATGTAGGACAAGTTGGTACTGGTCTGCTAGCCACAGATTTCGTGCACTTTTGTACGTGGGTTCTGTCGCATTCTGGAAATACTCACTTGTTCCACTGATCCGTTCTTTCTGCTAGACATGTTCGACGATCTGGCCGGAGAGCCCCCTTCCGTTCACTGGTTCACCCTGTGGAGAGTTGCAGCCGCTGATGCACATATTGCTCCGCCAGTGCCAGGCTACGATGGTGCCTCATACAGCAAACTGCTGTGCTAGTATATTTAACGATATTGTTACATGATGCAGGATCATCTTTAGAGTTTTGACATGATTTTTATTTTTATTATTAAATATTTATTTTCCCCCCATGAACCATGGACCTTGCCGTTGGTGGGGAGGCTTGCGTGCCTCAGCGATACAGATGGCCGTACCGTAGGTGCAACCACAACGGAGGGGTATCTGTTGAGAGGCCAGACAAACATGTGGTTCCTGAAGAGGGGCAGCAGCCTTTTCAGTAGTTGCAGGGGCAACAGTCTGGATGATTGACTGATCTGGCCTTGTAACATTAAGCAAAACGGCCTTGCTGTGCTGGTACTGCGAACGGCTGAAAGCAAGGGGAAACTACAGCCGTAATTTTTCCCGAGGACATGCAGCTTTACTGTATGATTAAATGATGATGGCGTCCTCTTGGGTAAAATATTCCGGAGGTAAAATAGTCCCCCATTCGGATCACCGGGCGGGGACTACTCAAGAGGACGTCGATATCAGGAGAAAGAAAACTGGCGTCCTACGGATCGGAGCGTGGAATGTCAGATTCCTTAATCGGGCAGGTAGGTTAGAAAATTTAAAAAGGGAAATGGATAGGTTAAAGTTAGATATAGTGGGAATTAGTGAAGTTCGGTGGCAGGAGGAACAAGACTTTTGGTGAGGTGATTACAGGGTTATAAATACAAAATCAATTAGGGGTAATGCAGGAGTAGGTTTAATAATGAATAAAAAAATAGGATTGCGGGTTAGCTACTACAAACACCATAGTGAACGCATTATTGTGGCCAAGATAGACACAAAGCCCATGCCTACTACAGTAGTACAAGTTTATATGCCAACTAGCTCAGCAGACGATGAAGAAATTGATGAAATGTATGACGAGATAAAAGAAATTATTCAGGTAGTGAAGGGAGACGAAAATTTAATAGTCATGGGTGACTGGAATTCGTCAGTAGGAAAAGGGAGAGGAGGCAACATAGTAGGTGAATATGGATTGGGGGGAAGGAATGAAAGAGGAAGTCGCTTTGTAGAATTTTGCACAGAACATAACTTAATCATAGCTAACACTTGGTTCAAGAATCATAAAAGAATGTTGTATACATGGAAGAATCCTGGAGATACTAGAAGGTATCAGATAGATTATATAATTGTAAGCCAGAGATTTAGGAATCAGGTTTTAAATTGTAAGACATTTCCAGGGGCAGATGTGGATTCTGACCACAATCTATTGGTTATGAACTGCAGATTGAAACTGAAGAAACTGCAAAAAGGTGAAAATTTAAGGAGATGGGACCTGGATAAACTGAAAGAACCAGAAGTTGTAGAGAGTTTCAGGGAGAGCATAAGGGAACAATTGACAGGAGTGGGGAAAGAAATACAGTAGAAGAAGAATAGCTCTGAGGGATGAAGTAGTGAAGGCAGCAGACGATCAAGTACGTAAAAAGACGTGGGCTAATAGAAATCCTTGGGGAACAGAAGAAATATTGAATTTAACTAATGAGAGGAGAAAATATAAAAATGCAGTAAATGAAGCAGGCAAAAAGGAATACAAACGTGTAAAGAATGAGATCGACAGGAAGTGCAAAATGGCTAAGCAGGGATGGCTAGAGGACAAATGTAAGAATGTAGAGGCCTGTCTCACTAGGGGTAAGATAGATACTGCCTACAGGAAAATTAGAGAGACCTTTGGAGAGAAGAGAACCACTTGTATGAATATCAATAGCTCAGATGGCAACCCAGTTCTAAGCAAAGAAGGGAAGGCAGAAAGGTGGAAGGAGTACATAGAGGGTTTATACAAGGGCGATGTACTTGAGAACAATATTATGGAAATGGAAGAGGATGTAGATGAAGACGAAATGGGAGATAAGATACTGCGTGAAGAGTTTGACAGAGCACTGAAAGACCTGAGTCGAAACAAGGCCCCGGAAGTAGACAACATTCCATTAGAGCTACTGATGGCCTTGGGAGAGCCAGTTATAACAAAACTCTACCATCTGGTGAGCAAGATGTATGAGACAGGCGAAATACCCTCAGACTTCAAGAAGAATATAATAATTCCAATCCCAAAGAAAGCAGGTGTTGACAGATGTGAAAATTACCGAACTATTAGTTTAATAAGTCACAGCTGCAAAATACGAACGCGAATTCTTTACAGACAAATGGAAAAACTGGTAGAAGCGGACCTCGGGGAAGATCAGTTTGGATTCCGTAGAAATGTTGGAACACGTGAGGCAATACTAACCTTACGACTTATCTTAGAAGAAAGATTAAGAAAAGGAAAACCTACGTTTCTAGCATTTGTAGACTTAGAGAAAGCTTTTGACAATGTTAACTGGATTACTCTCTTTCAAATTCTGAAGGTGGCAGGGGTAAAATACAGGGAGCAAAGGCTATTTACAATTTGTACAGAAACCAGGTGGCAGTTACAAGAGTCAAGGGGCATGAAAGGGAAGCAGTGGTTGGGATAGGAGTGAGACAGGGTTGTAGCCTCTTCCCGATGTTATTCAATCTGTATATTGAGCAAGCAGTAAAGGAAACAAAAGAAAAATTTGGAGTAGGTATTAAAATTCGTGGAGAAGAAGTAAAAACTTTGAGGTTCGCCGATGACATTGTAATTCTGTCAGAGACAGCAAAGGACTTGGAAGAGCCGTTGAACGGAATCGACAGTGTCTTGAAAGGAGGATATAAGATGAACATCAACAAAAGCAAAACGAGGATAATGGAATGTAGTCAAATTAAATCGGGTGATGCTGAGGGAATTAGATTAGGAAATGAGACACTTAAAGTAGTAAAGGAGTTTTGCTCTTTAGGGAGTAAAATAACTGATGATGGTCGAAGTAGAGAGGATATAAAATGTAGACCGGCAATGGAAAGGAAATCGTTTCTGAAGAAGAGAAATTTGTTAACATTGAGAATAGATTTAAGTGTCAGGAAGTCGTTTCTGAAAGTATTTGTATGGAGTATAGCCATGTATGGAAGTGAAACGTGGACGATAACTAGTTTGTACAAGAAGAGAATAGAAGCTTTCGAAATGTGGCGCTACAGAAGAATGAGGAGGTATTGAATAGGATTGGGGAGAAGAGAAGCTTGTGGCACAACTTGACTAGAATATGGGATCGGTTGGTAGGGCATGTTTTGAGGCATCAAGGGATCACAAATTTAGCATTGGAGGGCAGCGTGGAGGGTAAAAATCGTAGAGGGAGACCAAGAGATGAATATACTAAGCAGATTCAGAAGGATGTAGGTTGCAGTAGGTACTGGGAGATGAAGAAGCTTGCACATGATAGAGTAGCATGGAGAGCTGCATCAAACCAGTCTCAGGACTGAAGACGACAACAACAAACATATTTATTTTAGTGGAAAACGTTTAAACAATACTCCCACACGTATTATTATTGTCTTTAAGGTTTTGACGTCATTTAACTTAGTTTCAGATTATAAACAATATTCCCGTGCAATATATTTCCAAGTGTATTTGCATTAATTTATTTTGCGCGATATATTCTCGTTCCCCATGCACTGGAGAAAACTGGTCTGCTTGTGAGTGGTGACAAGAAGTCAGTACTGGAACTGAAGACTAGTGAGAAGTCTGGCCATGGCTTGGTGCGTCAGAACTTTCAGCACAGGTATATAACACTTTCCAACTACAGTGCAGTGTTTTGTGTGCAAGTGTATTCGAAACAAATTGTGTAAAGTAACATTTTCGAGGGTATTGAGGGGTCAAACAGTGCACGAAGTGTCTCAGGGAGGTAGGCTTTAGTATTTCCCACAAAAGTGGACGAAACTTCCCAAGAAGGAAGGCTGGACAAAGACTGGGAGTTTTCACAGGTGTGGCAGAACCTGCTGCGATCTTTTTAGAGTCTGTGTTCAAGTGTGGCTGTATTTCTCGGAATAACAAGTGTAATTATATCGCAAATTGTTTAAATATTGTTCTGTCATCTGCAAAGGTCACTCTCTTTCTCTCTGTGTGCAGTGCTACATTTAGTTCCTGTGACATTTTCAATTTCTAAACTATGTGAATTTACCACACCATGCTTAAACTGTTTAAACAATATACAATATTCCATAAACAATATCCCCACAAATTGTTTAAATAGTCCACGCAACACTTAGTTCTAATCTTTTTAGTCAATCTGCTACTAGCTGCGAATTTTTGTGTATGTATGTGTGAAATAATATTCTGCATATTCAGTATATTTGCAAATTGTTTCAACTCCAGCATCAATTTGGAGGCAAGTTAAAAATAAATAAACAATAGCTATGAAAATTGATTAATGCATTATGATTTACATTATATTAACCTGCTGTTGTGATAATCTTCTAGTTCATCCGCTCGACGCAGACTGAACGAATTTCCCACCATTTTTTCTGAGGCGACCATCTTGTATTACACCAATGGAGGGGAGGGGGCTGGGAGTTGTCTGAGTGGGACCCATGTGCCGGCTGTGGAAAACCCATGACGTTTTCAGGAGTAGGGCTACTTAATTGATCAATTAATTTCCTTAGTTAATTTAATATTAATTTGTCATCAGAGTGGGCTAGAAATGGCACAGCCCCACTACTCACTCTGTCATCTGACAAGTCATAAGGTGAGTGAACATTATGACTCTAGAGAAGAGAGACCATGCACTGTTAGTGAAACTGTCTTATGCTAATGACGACAGGTAGAGTGCAACATTGAGTGATAAAACCGGCTGAAAGTCTGAGGATAGACCCGATGTCATTAAATAGTATACATTAAATTATGACGAAATAAGGAAACACGGGTGGGCTTGATGTGGCATCTGGGAAAGGAAGGCGTCCTATCCCTGTAGAAGTTACTGACGAGGTTGCTGTTGCTGTAGTTGACTGCGCAGCATGTGTCCTGTGTAGTACTAGTGCACGTGTGTCATGAGAATTGTCCATGCAATAGTCTACAGTGCGGAAAGTGTTCCGATATATCGGACACTGGTACATGTAGAAGATTCAGACAGTGCAGCACCTCATTTAGCTCTTCTGTTTCTGGAGCAGATCGAAGTTTGTGACATATGGGGTGACGATGGACATTTTACAGTACAGGGTGTAGTGATTTCACAGAACTGCCGAACTTGCCTACTGTTGAACAGCATGTTGTACACGAGGAGCCACTGCATTCTTTGTATGTGACTGTGTGGTGTGGATTCACAACCACGTTTATTGTTGGTCCGTTCTTCTTTGAAGAAAGACAAGCGCAGAGAGCCTGTCAGATGTACCGAGACGTGTGCAAGCTATCGTGACTTCTTTGTACAGCATGTGATTTCTACTTCGAGAAAGCGCAACTGTCTGTAAACCAGAGTTTTCATGCAAGATGAGGCAACACGTGAAGTCGCTTGTCCACTGAAAAATCTGCTTAATGCAACCTTCCATGGGAGTGTTGTTTCGTGATGTATGGCCTGCAAGTCACCTTATCCGAATCCATGTGTCTTTTGGCTTTTGGGATATCTAAGAGAATGCTCTTATCAGAGACACGTTCGGTCTCAACCTGATCTGAATGCCGGTACACAGGGACACGCTGCTGAGATTCCACTGGAATTGCTGTGAGCAGCTGTTGATCACGTCTTTCTATGGATGCTCATACTGAACGAATTGTGTGGGCGGCGGTTAACAATAATATCAAAGCTAAGCCTTTCTTACTTGTTTTACTTTTCCGCCCATGTCTCGTCCTAATCCGTTACGTACGGAAACATTTCCATAACCTTTTCTCGCATTTACAACGCCAGATTTGCACGTGGTAGCCAGAACTGGATGTATTTTTTTCCAGCGTAAATCGATTCCTCATTATCTCATTAGAATATCTACCACATTTCGCTGCCATACGGTAACTACAGTCCGCACTGGTCCTCTGTGGGCAGCTGTATTTTAATTTGCACTCAGTACTTCCGTTTCGCTATGAGACACTGTACACTAAGTGCAGAAAAACTATGTTAATGGTCGCAGGTTGTAACTGAACAGCTTGCACACATTCATCACACAGTGGTAAGAAATTCGTGTTTTCCCTTTGTGTTAAACATATTGAGGTAAGGGAAACACAGCCTAACGAAAGCAGCAATTTTATGTTTGGAAGTGACAAGTCAGGACGCTGTTTTTAATTCCTTGTACCTCCGTCGAAAATACACATCTCCCAAAATGCACCAGCTACACTAATTGATTACGAATCTATTGTTTCCCCGTGTCGTCATGAAACGGCACTTGCAACTGCGGTAATTCAACTGACATCAAAATCATTCTCTTTGACGCTACAGATTTTCTCGAGTTTGTAAAACCGAAGAAGAACCTGGATTTTAATTCATGTCTGCCCCCATTAAACGGTTTCCGGAAAATCTACAATTCTTCCTGCAAGTTCATTCTCACACCCCTCTAATCTGTAAGCAGAATTCTTGTCCTCCACGAAAGCAGCAACTTCGTTATACAGCGCGTGTACGGATTCTCGCGTAGTACACAAGCTGTTCGGGCGAGTGGGAACTTTGGCTCCAAACATGGGCAGAAGCCGCTTTTGTTCGTGTCATTTAACGTCGCAAATGTGGCTAAGTACTGTTATACGAGGAACACAACAGGGAACGCTTTCACGATATTCCAAATCTGTTATTGTACTGAAAACCTGGTCGGAGACAAAAACAAAATATTCGTATCAGTCATCCTCCCCTGTGCGTCTTTGGTAATATTTACTCCCGTCGGCTTAACGTCTGGGAATATGGTTGTAAGTAAAACGATATTGACAAGACACCAATCTGTGTTTATGTAATGTGCTGTGTCAAAAAAAAAAAGGCTCTGAGCACTATGGGACTTAACTACTGAGGTCATCAGTCCCGTAGAACTTAGAACTACTTAAACCTAACTAACCTAAGGACATCACACATATCCATGCCCGAGGCAGGATTCGAACCTGCGACCGTAGCGGTCACGCGGTTCCAAACTGACGCGCTTAGAACCGCACGGCCACATCGGCCGGCTGCTGTGTCAAATAATGAAACTTTTTTACAAAGCATTCCTCATAGCAACTGTCGTAGACAATGTTTTATTAATAACTTACTTAATAACAGAAGGCCTTATCGGTTCCGGGCTGCAGCAACCTCTTCTGTGACATGTCTGCTTACACTAAGACAGGTTTGACATAACATCTGAAACGCTGAGTTCTCGATCATATGCGCCTGAATGAATTAATTGTTGGCCTATTTCGTTGAAACCTTCACCAGAAACAACTGTCAAAGTATCATCTCTTTAGCGCACATTGCAACGAACTGTTGTTTTCTTTTTATTATTAATACATACATTCCTGAAGGACGTGTGGCAGTGTGGGATATCTTACAGCTGTGTTTCTTTAAATATCAGTTTAGGCACGAGACGTATCCTGTAGACTTACTGTTTTCGTTTATAACAAATATTTATTTCTTATTTCGCTTTTTAGACCCAATAGTTTCTTCTGCATTTACGCATTGGTTACAGTTTTACTTATTACTGCACTTGCTTTCTCACTCTGCATGATTATAAACACACCACGATTGAGAAGCCTGTGCTGGATGTAGTAGCGGAGGGATAAGGACACGTTTAACGTTGTTATAGTCAAACATTACCTGAGATACGGTCACGCCCTCTACGCTCGGCCACTGTAACTAGTGCGGGCCGGCTGTCCGGTTACGCACACTTCGCATTTTGTGCTCGACTACACGGTCATGCAGGACTGGTCTGTCCCATCACCGACGGCTCCACTTTTTACGTTTATTTATTTACACGTCACGTTCCGTAGGACCAAATTGACGAGCAAATCTCCAAGGTCATGGAAAGAGTCAGTACATGATATTACAACATGAAAGTAATAACAGATAAAAATAAATGTTAACGAACCTGAAAAAAGTCAGTCCACATGTTTAAGTAAACGCTATCAGCAATACAATAAGAATCAGCTAAACTTTTCAAGGGACTCCTCAACAGAATAGAAGGAGTGACCCATGAGGAAACTCTTCAGTTTCGATTTGAAAGCGCGTGGATTACTGCTAAGATTTTTGAATTCGAGTGGCAGCTTATTGAAAATGGATGCAGCAGTATACTGCACACCTTTTTGCACTAGAGTTAAGGAAGTCCGATCCAAATGCAGGTTTCATTTCTGCCGACTATTAACCGTGGTGTGACCGCCAGACACCACACTTGCTAGGTGGTAGCCTTTAAATAGGCCGCGGTCCATTAGTATACGTCGGAGCCGCGTGTCGCCACTATCAGTGAATTGCAGACCGAGCGCCGCCACACGGCAGGTCTAGCCTAGAGAGACTCCCTAGCACTCGCCCCAGTTGTACAGCCGACTTTGCTAGCGATGGTTCACTGACTACTTACACTCTCATTTTATTTGTATCAATCTAAACGACTGCCATTCGGGTGTGCATCCGCCCCTGTATTGTTTCAGCGATATCTACAAACTGTTTGTGCGTCGGTACCTACTGCAGCAAACTATCTGGACGATATTGTCATCTCCGGAAAGACGGAAGAAGAACATTTAGCCAGTACTAGAACATTGTTTCAGGTCTTCCGACACAATGGTTTTCGCTTACGGAAGGACAAATGTGACTAGCCATATCTGGGCCATGTACTCAATGCCCAAGGAATACATTCCAGTCCCACACACCTCCGTGCCATACAAGACTTGCCTTCACCGCAGAATTTGAAGCAGCTACAGAGTGTACTGGGAAAAATCAACTATTAGCTCAGATATGTACCGCATGCCTCTTCCATATCAGGTCTGCTTCATCGCTTACGCCGTAAAGGTGTGCCGTTCGTCTGGACGGAGTGCGAACGCACTTTTCGCCACCTGAAATCGGCGTTGCTTTCCAATACTTGCCTTACGCCATTTGATCCCCAGAAGCCCCTTTTGTTGATGGTGGATGCATCGGTGCTGTGCTTGCGCACAAAGATGGCTCGCACGATCGCCCTATTGCCTTTGCGTCCAAATTGGTCTCGTCTGCGCAAAGAAATTATTCACAGATCGAGAAAGAAGCATTGGCTCTCGTATTTTGTGTTAAAAAGTTTCATGACTTCTTGTATGGTCGTCACTTTACCATCATCACAGACCACAAACCTTTGACATCGCTTTTTCATCCGAACAAGCCTGTACCTCCACGTACAGCGCAGAAATTCATTCGCTGGTCTATTTTAACTTGCTTGCATGTTCATTGATTCGGAAACCGATGACGTGCTCGAATCGTTTCCGATTGATTTTCGCCGTGTAGCTACAGCCACAACTGCCGACCCTGTCCTTGCTACCATTCTGCGTTTTGTTGCTACGCAATGGCGCTTGTCAAAGTTACAGATGGGGGACCTGTTGCTTCGCCGATTTTTTGCTCACAAGGAGAGACTTTTTGTTCGACGTGGTGTTTTGCTGTTGCGTTCTGATAATGATCAGTCCAGGGTCGTGGTCCCACGTTCGTTACAGTCCTCTGTCTTAAAGCTTCTCCACCAAGGACATCGGGGTATAGTGAGAACGAAACAACTTGCTCGTCAGCACTGTACTTTGTTTGGAATCGATTCCGCGATTACGACTATGTGCTCTTCTTGCATGGTGTGTGCCAAACAACAATCAGCACCACCGCGGAAATTCTTTGCATTGCAAAAAGCCACTTTCCCTTGGCAACGCTTACACATCGATTTTGCTGGTCCATTCTGGAGTGGTCCATTCTGGAATGCTCGCTGGTTGGTTGTGGTAGATTCATTCAGTAATTTTCCTTTTGTTGTCTGGGTGTCTTCCACGGCATCATCTGCCACCATCCAAGCGTTATCTGCTATCTTTTGCATTGAAGGTCTTCCACAGACTATTGTTTCCGACAATGGCCCACAATTCATGTGCGCAGAAGTTCTGTCATTCTGCAAGGCCAATGGTATTCGACATCTGACGTCTGCGCCGTTTTCGCCACAGTCAAACGGTGCCGCTGAACGATTGGTCAGGACTTTCAAGTCACAGATGTTGAAGTTAAAAGAGTCGCATTCTCGGGAGGACGCGTTATTGCTCTTTTTGTCCTCATATCGCTCTCAGCCCCAAGAAAGTCGCTGGCCGGCTGAGTTGCTCCACGGTCGCCATCATCGAACCTTGATGTCTTTGCTACATCCGCCGCATCAGGTTCCTGTGCAGCGGCAGACACCTGCTTTTGCTCCAGGCGACGTTGTCTACTATCGTCACTACCGAGGTTCACGGCGCTGGCTCGAAGGGCGCATTCTTTGCTGCCTCGGACGCGCTATGTATCTGGTTTTGGGGCCTCTGGTGAGGTGCGCCGGCATCTCAATCAGCTGCGCCTCTGTCGTCGCACGGGATCTGCCGCTCGCCCTCTGCTTTCAGCTACGGTGCCGTTCGGTCAGCGCCCCGGGGACCCAGCTACTGGCTCGCCTCAGCCCCAGGTGTTACCGACGCTGCCTTCCATTTTGCCCCATTGCGACGCGCCGCCGCCGCCGCTACCTGTTCTCCCGCCGGCGACGCCCGCAGTGGACGCGTCGCTGCAGCCGCCGGGCACCTCCCTGGGTCACGTGCCGCCGATGGCTACCCGTGACCAGTTTTCCTCCGACGTGGAATTCTTGCCCGCTCCCGACCATATGTCGTCTTCGGCCGTCGGGTGCCCCGGCCCGATGGAAGTCGACCCTTCGGCCCCTCCTGTCTCTCTACGGGCGCATACACCGCATGTTGGCGTGGTTGGCGTGCACCCTGGAGTAGGTTTTCAGGCGTTCCCTAGCTCTCCGCGGTCCGAACGGCAGGGTGCTTGTGGCACAGCCTCGCCTGTTGTTAGCGTCCCACCTCGTCACACACGACAACATGGGGTCCTCCCCACGGCGGACGGAGGCCTTATACCACAACCGTACGCCGATTCGCGGGGGAGGAATGTGGTGTCACCGCCAGACACCACACTTGCTAGGTGGTAGCCTTTAAATCGGCCGCGGTCCGTTAGTATACGTCGGGCCCGCGTGTCGCCACTATCAATGAATTGCAGACCGAGCGCCGCCAAACGGCAGGTCTAGTCTAGAGAGACTCCCTAGCACTCGCCCCAGTTGTACAGCCGACTTTGCTAGCAATGGTTCACTGACTACATACACTCTCATTTGCAGAGACGACAGGTTAGCATAGGCTTCAGCTACATCATTTGCTAGCGAGGTGCCATATTCTTCAATAATGTATTCTGAACTGATAACATTGTGAATCATGTACCGTCAAGAGCGACGTTCGTCATTAATGGATTAAAGTTAATTATCAAACTAATTACGCCCGCTTTCTGAATTCTAATTCCTTGTCATGTTCCAGACCTCACATCAGTATAGTTCTTCCCTCCTCACGCCAGCCTGCGTGAGTTAAAACGCGCGCATTTCGGCCTCCACTACTAACACGGTGTTGGTTCTTCTGCCAACACAACATTAACAAGGTGAAAGTTGCTTATTGTTGAGAATAAACTAATATTGGTAACAAGAAACGACAATAAGGAGTATAAATATTGAGAGGCCAATGTCAAAATGCCCAGACTCTTGAACAGAAGTCGACAGGAGGTTCGTGTACTCACACCACTTATTGCCCGAACCCCCCGTTTCTGGGCCAAAAATATCCTTCTACAATCGAAGAGCTATCCCAAAATATAATACCATAAGACATAAGCGAATGAAAATAAGCTAAGTAGACTAATTTTCGTGCCTAAGTATAACTCACTTCTGATACTGTTCAAATAGTAAAAATGGTAGTATTAAGTCTTTGAATAAGATCCTGAACGTGGTCTTTCCATGACAGCTTACTATCTAGCTGAATACCTAGAAATTTGTACTATTCAGTTTCACTAATCATATGCCCATTCTGTGAAATTAAAACGTCAGGTTTTGTTGAATTGTGTGTTAGAAACTGTAAAAACTGAGTCTTACTGTGATTTAACGTTAGTTTATTTTCTACAAGCCATGAACTGAGGTCATGTACTGCACTATTTGAATCTGAGCCGATGTTGCACACAGCATCCTTTACTATGAAGCTAGTGTTATCAGAAAACAGAAATATTTTAGGGTTACCCGTAATACTAGAGGGCATATCATTTATATAAATAAGGAACAGGAGTGGCCACAACACTGATCCCTGGGGCACCCCCCCCCCCTTGACAGTACCACACTCAGATCCCACATCACACCTGTTTTCATCGTCGTGAATAATGACCTTTTGCTGCCGGTTGCTAAAGTAAGAGATGAACCAATTGTGAGCTACTCCCCGTATTCCGTAATGGTCCAACTTCTGGAGCAATATTTTGCGATCGACACAATCAAATGCCTTAGTTAAATCAAAAAATACGCCAAGCGTTCGAAACGTTTTGGTTAGCCCATCCAGTACCTCACAGAGAAAAGAGAATATAGCAGTTTCAGTTGTTAAACGACTTCTAAAGCCGGCCAAAGTGGCCGTGCGGTTAAAGGCGCTGCAGTCTGGAACCGCAAGACCGCTACGGTCGCAGGTTCGAATCCTGCCTCGGGCATGGATGTTTGTGATGTCCTTAGGTTAGTTAGGTTTAACTAGTTCTAAGTTCTAGAGGACTAATGACCTCAGCAGTTGAGTCCCATAGTGCTCAGAGCCATTTGAACCATTTTTGACTTCTAAAGTCGAGCTGTACATTTGATAGCAAATCGTATGATATAAAATGATCAATTATCCTTACATACAAAGCCTTTTCAATAACTTTAGAAAACACTGGTGGCATAGAAATGGGTGTAAAATTATGTTCATTACCCCGTTCTCCCTTTTTATAAAGCGACTTTACTACTGATTACTTTAATCGCTCAGGAAACTGAGCATTCCTAAAGGAAAAATTAGAAATATGGCTTAATACAGGGCTAACATGCGCAGCACAGTACTTTAATATTCTGCTAGACACTCCATCATAACCATGAGAGTCCTTAGAGATCAGTGATTTAATTATTGACTCAGTGTCCGTTTTGTCTGTATCACAGAGGAGTATTTCAGATATCAATCTCGAAAAGACATTTGCCAAGGAAGTTATATGATTTCCTGTGGAAACTAAATTTTTATTTAATTCACCAGCAATGCTCAGAAAATGATTGTTAAATACTGTACATATATCTGTTTTATCAGCAACAGAAATATTTTTACTGTGAACTGACTTTATATCGTCGACCTTGTGCTTCTGACCAGACACTTCCTTCACAACTGACCATATGGTTTTAATTTTATCCTGTGGATTAGCTATTCTATTTGCATACCACATACTCTTTCCCTTCCTAATAACATTTTAAGCACCTTACAATACTGTTTGTAATGGGCTACTGTAGCTTGATTGTGACTACTTATAATATTTTGATATAATTCCCTCTTTCTTCTACATGATATCCTTATCCCACTAGTGAGTCCCCTGGGCTGCCCATTAGTGCTAGTACCCCGTTTAGAATGGTGTAATGGAAAGCAACTCTCAAAAAGCATTAGAAATGTGTTAAGTAAAGAACTGTATTTATGACCTATGTTATCGGCGCTATAAACATCCTGCCACTCTTGTTCCTTGACAATTTTTAAAATACTCACTATTGCCATTGGGTTAACTTTCTTACATAGTTTGTAATGAAATGTGACATTGGTTTGAGTACAAAAGCCTATTAGTGCTAAAATGTGTGCATCGTGGTCTGAAAGACCATTCACGCTCTTACAAACAGAATGACCATCTAGTATTGAAGAACGAATAAAAATATTGTCTATGGCTGTGCTACTGTTCCCCAGCACCGTAGTTGAAAAAAAAACACAGTTTGCATCAGATCGTGTGAATTTAGATCCACCAACATCCTTTTCCTTGCACAATCATATACAAAATTAATATTGAAGTCACCACATGTAACTAGTTTCTGGTACTCACTACAAAGTGAATCAAGAACCCTCTCTAGCTTGATCAGAAATGCTCTGAAGTCGGAGTTAGGGGACCTATAAGCAACAACAGTTAGAAGTTTAGTTTTACTAAATTCAACTAACTCTACACAGCATTCAAATATCTGTTCAGTGCAGTGTCTTGATACGTCTATGGACTCAAATGGAATGCTGTTTTTCACGTACACAAGGAACTCCTTGAGAAACAGCCAGCTAATCTGTAGCCTGGTAAAGGAGGGCCTCTGAATTGCCAAATTATTTAAGTGGTGCTCTGATATACCAATAATTTCTGAGTCAACATCTATAAGCAGTTCACTAACTTTATCTCTAATACTTCTTATATTCCACAAGGCACATGTCCATGAAACACATGGTCAGCTTTTCTTCTAAACCTGAGCCACAGTTCTTCACACGCTTCTCTCTAGAATCAAACGTTTTGAATTCCTCAAGGACCTTAAACACACACACACACACACACACACACACACACACACACAAACGCATACACGCACAATTTATCGACCGACCGACAAATTTCGTGGCAGCCCACACAACGCACGTCCCGGCCGACTACACTCAACGACTGCAGCGCCGCCCTGCACCTTTCGCTAGTTGTGACGTTATGTTCTACGAGATATCGCTTAGTGTTACACAGAAAAAGAATTGGGATTTGGCTTGGCTGTTTTAGAACGAAAAATGCCAGAAAAAGCTGTGGTAAAGCTGCAGGTAAAGAAATGGATAATGCAATGGAAGAAATGCACCTACACTGTGTTACTCACGGAGCTGGGGCCCGAAGATTTTTGGAATGGATGAAAACTGCTTTTCAGAACATACAGAAGATACAGTCGTGAAGTTGTAGTAGTAGTAGCAGTAGTAGTAGTTAGTAGCTTTATTTATCTGTAGATCTGGTTTTACATGGATATGGGACATGTCAAACTATTTACAAGTTACGACCAATTTAAAATAAGCTAATTCGTATACACATACATTTACAGACTTCTAGTCAGAGACAATCATTAGATTTATTCCTGATATACAATACTTTTAAAAAAAATTATTAAATAATGATATGCCACACTGATCACTCATATTTCACTATCAGTCACTGCACACACTATACACACATTGTTTCATAACACTTCACTCACTACACACACACACACACACACACACACACACACACACACACACACACACACACACACACACACTGGTGATATCTGAGCCATTTTCTGTACTGCAACTTCCCATCTGCAATCCTGAAAAAGTGAGTCAGCATCCCTCTATAATGTTGAGCTCAGGGAGAGGAAGAGGTGTTAGTATTGTGCTATGCATAGCTTGCGGGTAAGTATTTCTAGAAAAGGAAAAAATAAGGAGAAAACATAATTTGTAGGTGTTATATGGAATGTTGGATGTTTTATAATCATTATTGTTATTTATTTGTATAACTGTTCTTTACCAAACCCCTACCGTTTTATCTAAGTAATCCTTCACTGTATAAAATGTAATGCATAACAGGTACATTTTATCTGCCGTATTAAGTATGTGTATTTTTACAATTTCTTTAATCTCTTTTGGTATTTTATTGTACAGTTTTATTCCTTGGTAGAAATGCTGTTTTGACTTTTATGTTTATTTTTCTTGGCAAATGTAAGTTGAGCTCAGTTCTTGTTCCATGGTCATGGACAAAGCTGTTTCTGCAGTAATTACCAATGTTATTTTTGATGTGTACAACTGACTGGTAAATGTATTCCCATCGAGCAGTAAAATCCCCAGTGTTTTGAACAGATCTTTACAATGAGCTCGACTACTATTTTTGGTTATTATTCTTATGGTTCTTTTCTAGAGTTTGAAAATTGTGTTCATATTTTGTTCATTTGTTCCCCAACGCCGGCCGCGGTGGTCTCGCTGTTCTAGGCGCGCAGTCCGGAACCGTGCGACTGCTACGGTCGCAGGTTCGAATCCTGCCTCGGGCATGGATGTGTGTGATGTCCTTAGGTTAGTTAGGTTTAAGTAGTTCTAAGTTCTAGGGGACTGATAACCACAGCAGTTGAGTCCCATAGTGCTCAGAGCCATTTTTGTTCCCCAAAAAAATATGACATAGCTGAGATCCCCTGCTATACCCGCAGCACAGGACAGATAGTTTAATTTGTGGAAAGGGACCAAAATGAGTGGCTCTCAATTACACTCGAACATACTGCTTTATTCATCTGACAAACATTACAAGAATAAGAAAACATTAAAAACAGAGCTAGCCAAACATTAATTTTATACCTCAATTCCCGGCTAAATGCGCCTTTCAATATCTCACTTCAAGGGCAAAACAACTTTAGTTTAAAACCAACTGAAGGCCAATCACTTAAGAATCAAACACAAGAATTTGAATTTTAAAAGGCAGAAGGCCTCATCTTTAAAACATTTCGCTAAATTAGGCTGAAGGCCCAAACAATCTCACACGTTAAGGGCAAAACAAATTTACTTTAAAATCGGCTAGAAACCATACACAAACAACAAGGACAAATAAGAAAAGGCAGCACATCAAACGGCGCTCAGAACTTTCCTAGGGTCGGCCTGGAAATCACACACTAACGCTTGCTTAGGTGAGACAGGCAGATGGCACAGCAATTCTCACTCCGACAGCAACCCAACTGACAGACAGTCACCTGATGAAGTGACAGGATAACTTCCTCTCCACCCGACCAGCACACAACAGGGAGTTCAATGGAACAACGCAGAAGGTGTCGGCGCCCACAACGAATTACACATTCAGCTGTCAAACTACATGCCGTGCAGGACAGTCACAACACAAGGAGAAAAATACAAATGGTTCAAATGACTCTGAGCACTATGGGACTTAACTGATGAGGTCATCAGTCCCCTAGAGCTTAGAACTACTTAAACTTAACTAACCTAAGGACATCACACACATCCATGCCTGAGGCAGGATTCGAAACTGCGACCGTAGTGGTCGCGCAGTTCCAGACTGTAGCGCCTAGAACCGGTCGGCCACTCTGGCCGGCGAGAAAAATACACTACCTGAATTTACGTCAACGCCAGGGCAGGTAACCAGAACATTAACGGCCACAAGGGAGAAGATTTCGCTGGTGCACTTGAATTCAAAAATAATTAAGTTAAACTCCATAGGAGGGCGGCTAGTTTTTCGCCAACTTGAAAATACACATTGTTGCTCACAGGAATGTCCCAACAGCCCACAACGAAATTCAAACGAGACAATGTGAACAGTTGGGGCTGGCTGGTGGATTAAGTAAAGACTCAACTTTCGTGTATGTGATCGGTGAGCCAAGGACCTCGTAGCAATGGGAACAGCCCCTCACACTCCAACCACACGTGAATGCCGCCAGCGAACCCGGCCAGACCCGCACCATGGAGATTTCCTCGCTGCTCCACACGAAGAGGGCACAGCCAGAAGCGATAAGCGTGAGGCCAAAGATAGTACAAGGGTGCGAATATCGATACATGCTGCTGCTGCGACTCGTGAAGAGAGAGGATAACAGCATAACCGCGATAAGTGTGGGAGACTAATCACAGAATAGCAACCAAGGTTTAATGAAAAACATATTACGGGCCAGCCACAGCTCAACCTTCCCCCTTAAACTAAACACAGGGAGGGGGTGACTCAAACCCTAAGCTACCTGAACTTAACTTGGCTAAGGTGAACCCGATACTGCTTACCCGAACAGTATCCTTGACCAACAGATTTACCGGGCCTAACATACGCATCATGGTGCAAGACCCCAGAAAACGGGGAGTAAATTTACTAAGATTCCCGCCACGCACCTGCCTCCCCAGGAAATTGCGGACATAGACTTGATCCCCAGCCGGCCGAAGTGGCCGCGCGGTTCTGGCGCTGCAGTCTGGAACCGCGAGACCGCTACGGTCGCAGGTTCGAATCCTGCCTCGGGCATGGATGTGTGTGCTGTCCTTAGGTTAGTTAGGTTTAACTAGTTCTAAGTTCTAGGGGACTAATGACCTCAGCAGTTGAGTCCCATAGTGCTCAGAGCCATTTTGAACTTGATCCCCTGGCCTCCCCTTAAAGATTTCTCGATTACTACTATAACGCTCAGCTTGTTTATTATGTGCTCTGAGTATATTTCGTCTGGCCTGGTTCCAGTTTCCCTTGATAACTTGAGGACTAATATCTCGTGGAATAAGATCTTGAATTCCCCACAAGTTCGAAAGGGGGGAATTAATGGTATACGAAAGGATCAAGGAGGCGGGCGTAGCTCGCAAAACTTCATGACTGGCGGTATTAAAGGCAAAACTAAGCCAAGGAAAACTGGAGTCCCATTTACTAGGCGTTTTCTGATGATAAATAATCAATGCGGACTTAAGATTTCGGTTAACTCTTTCCGCAAAGGACCCCTGCGGATAATATGGGGTGGTTGTGATATGCTTGACACCGTTCTGAAAACAGAAGGCCTTGAAAGGAGCCGAAAGGAAAGCAGGAGCATTATCGCTAACAAGCTACTTAGGTGGGCCAAAAACACTTAAGACATTAGTTAAAAGAGAAATAGTGGTGGGAGCGATAACGTTATGGCTCGGGAGGAGCCAAGTAAATCTGGAGAACGCCTCGATAATAACTAGCACATATCGATGACCCTTCTTATTACTAGGTAAGGGTCCTAAATAACGAAAAACAGGGCGCACCAAAGCTACAGGCAAACAGACCTTAGCATCGCCCACCCTCTTACAGAGAATACCACTCTTAACAACATACTAATCCGACAGCTCTCCTGCCAACACACGTTGCTTAATCTGGGCCAAAACAAAGTTCTGATCCTGATGCTGAGCAACATCCTCAAACAAGAGGGGAATTTCACCCGACACTCTACAATTAAGACTGTCTCCCTCTACCTGCTGGTTTCCCTTACTAGGTGTAGTTTCGGCGAACATCCGGCTGAGGACATCCGCAAGGATATTTTCAGAGCCTCTCACATGTTTAACTTTATACTGAAATACCGAAATACGTACCGCCCATCTGGCAATATGGCCAGTTTTACGCGGCCTAGCCAACACCCAGCTCAAAGTCTGCTTGTCCGTTTCTAATTGGAAAACCCGATGTTAAAGGTAGAAGTGGTACTTCTCCAACGCAAATAAAACGGCCAAAGCCTCGCACTCGTAGACAGAGTACCTAAGTTCGGCATCAGTTAACCGATGCGTAGGCTAGAGGCTGTATCTGCCTCCTGGAGGAGAACAGCTGAAATACCGGCATTAAAAGCGTCAGTTTGAACAACAAACCGGGTACTCCAAGAACCGGAGGACTGGCTATTGCTCCTTAATATGCTCAGAGACGGTTTCGTGGGCGGGTCCCCATTCAAAACGCGCACCCTTCCGCCGTAACTGATTTAAGGGTGCCGCCAACTGAGCAAAATTGGGATCGAAACGCCTAAAGTAGTTCGCCATGCCTGTGTATTTAGCAATTCTTCGCTTATCAGTAGGTGAAGGCAAAGCCCGCAAGGCTTTAGTTCGCTCTTGGTCAATGCAAATACTCTGACCTGACACTATATGACCCAATAAAGCTATTTGCTGCTTGGCTAGCGTCACCTTACTAGGCTTAACGGTCAGCCCGGCTGCCTGTAACTTAAAAGAACTTGCTAGATATGCTCCAAATGGTCCTGAAACGAACAGATATAGATAACTAAGTCGTCCAAATAGTTGTACGCACAGACTAAGTTCAAGTCGCCAAGGATATTATCCTGAAAACGAGTAAGCACAGCTGCACCAGTCGCTAGCCCAAAAGGAACTCTGTTAAACTCAAACAAGTTCCAATCAGTACAAAACGCAGTAACATGTTTACATTCTTCAGCCAAGGGAATCTGATAATAGGCCTGATTCAAATGAAGGTCCGTAAATCAATTAGCACCGGCAAAGCAAGGACAACCCTAACGTTTAAACGGCGGTAAGCAACTACAGGTCTGAAATCGCGCCCCTCATCTTTAGGTACAAGAAATATTGGGGAAGGATAAGCAGATGTAGAAGGCCTAATCACTTCTTGTTGGAGCATCTGACATATTTTAGACTTGAGTATCTTCACGTTAGGGGGTGAGAAGCGATATGGGAACTGCCTAACCGGGATATTGTCGCACAGATGGATATGATAATCAAGGGGGTGAGAAGCGATATGGGAACTGCCTAACCGGAATATTGTCGCACAGATGGATATGATAATCAAGAAAGTTAGTCTGGTGTCACCGCCAGACACCACACTTGCTAGGTGGTAGCCTTTAAATCGGCCGCGGTCCGTTAGTAAACGTCGGACCCGCGTGTCACCACTGTGAGTGATTGCAGACCGAGCGTCGCCACACGGCAGGTCTAGAGATACTTCATAGCACTCTCCCCAGTTGTACAACCGACTTTGCTAGCGATGGTTCACTGACAAAATACGCTCTCATTTGCCGAGACGATAGTTTAGCATAGCCTTCAGCTACGTCATTTGCTACGACCTAGCAAGGCGCCATTATCAGTTGCTATTGATAATGAATCATGTACCATCAAGACCGACGTTCACCATTAATGGACTAAAGTTAAGTATTCCACCAGCTACGTCCTTTTTTCTAAATTCTAATTTCCTAGTCCTGTTCCAGACCTCACGCCAGCCTGCATGATCTAAAACGCGTGCCTTTCGGATTCCTCTAATAATCACGGTGTTGGCTCTCCTGCCAACCAAAACATTTGCGACGAGGCACAACCGCGTTCTTATCGATATTGCCCTGATTTACTTGTGTCATGGCTTCGCCACAGCCTCCAGATGTACTGTCCGAATTTTATCCCTTACAGAATCAGCAGCCGCAGGCCTTACTGGACGCCATTGGACACCTCGTCCAGGGTCAACGTCCGATGCAAAACGATGTGGCAGCAGCCGCTCCACCGCTAACGCAGCCACAACACGCTGTTGCACCAACTTTTCGACCTTTTGATGCTGCACTGGAAAGCTGGACGGAGTGGTCACGCCAATTTGGATTCCATCTCGCCGCCTACAGAATTCAAGGTAACGAGTGGCAGCCTTTTTTGTTATCATCCGTTTGGGTGACCACGTACCGTGTGATAGACAAATTATTTCCCCGACGCGACGTAGCAACTCTGTCCTACGACGAAATTTTGTCTGCATTAGATGCATATTTCAAAGAATCAGTCAGTGTATTTGCGAAAAGGTATACCTTCTTTCGTACAAAACGTACGGCAGGTCAGACTAATCGGGAGTGGGTTGCAACCTTGCAAGGCCTTACTAGGGATTGTGCTTTTGAGTGTCAATGTGGATTCCCTTATTCAGATACTATGGTATGTGATGCAATTGCACAGAACGTTTCTGATCTTAGTATAAGGGAACAGATTTTGAAACTAGTCAATCCCTCCTTTCTACAAGTGATGGACATATTGGATCGGCAGGACACACTTGACTTTGCTCAGGAATCATTTGAAACTTCACCAGCCGTGTGTCAGGTTAAGCGGCCCGCCGGGCGAGCTGCATGGAGCAGTAAACAGCCCTCGCCGCGCCGCTGCCGCCAGGCTCTCAGACACGTGTGCCGCGCAGGCAAGGAAATGCAGTGCTAAAATCATGCCCGCGGTGTGCTACTAGACATTCGCGTGAGAATTGCCCGTCACGCCAGGCTATTTGCTTTTTCTGTAATAAAGAAGGACATGTTCAGAGTGTTTGCCAGGAAAAGCTCAGATCGGAAACTCACAACCATTCCAGGCCCTTTGCTTCGCACCGAATTCGAACCAAGGATACTCAGGCGCGTGAAACTTCGCCCATGGAAATTCATGTAGTTCATTCCACACCGCTCAGTGCCACTCTCTCTAACAGTGACTGTGTTCGTCCCACAAATAGTGTGCCTCGACATCGCCGGAAATCCCGTCACGTCGCAAGTGATTATGTACCAGTGTCAGTTCACGTCGCACAAGACAGTTGCTCTTGTCATCAGCAGGACAATAAACTTTTTGTAGACTTGGACATTAACGGCAAAGTGATACCATTTCAGCTCGATACCGGAGCTGCAGTTTCACTGGTCAATCAAGACATGTACAAACAGCTGGGCACACCTCCGTTGTGTGCCGCAAATGTTAAGTTAACTAGTTATTCAGGTCAAGAGATCCCTGTGTTAGGACAGTGCAGCCTTCTTGCAACATACAAAGGACAAACAAAACTTGTGTCATTTTACGTCCTTCGTTCTTCTTCTGCAGTGAACTTGTTTGGTTTAGATTTATTTCCGTTCTTTAACTTGTCTATAGTAAATCAGGTCCTATCAGTGAACCAGACTGTGCCTTCAGACAGTGTTTCTCGTCTATGTGAAGAATTTGCAGACATTTTTGAACCGGGCCTTGGTTGCGCTAAGAATAATAAAGCACATTTGGAACTGAAAGTAAACGCGCAACCGAAATTTTTCAGAGCGCGCAATGTTCCCCACGCATTGCGTGATGAGGTCGCAAAAACATTACACGATTTGGAATCACAAGGTGTAATTGAACGTGTGCAGGCTTCTCTCTGGGCATCACCCTTAGTCATTTTGCCAAAACCTTCGGGAAAATTGAGACTTTGTGTTGACTTCAAGGCAACAGTGAATCCACAACTAGTGATTGCAACTTTTCCTTTACCCCACCTGGAAGATCTTTTTGACAAACTGAGCCAGGGTAAATATTTTTCGAAGTTGGACCTAGCAAATGCGTACTTGCAAATACTGGTGGACGAAGAATCCCAGCGCGTTTTTGTGGTTAACACGCATCTTGGTTTGTATCGATTCAAACGACTGCCATTCGGGTGTGCATCCGCCCCTGCATTGTTTCAGCAATATCTACAAACTGTGCGTCGGTCCCTACTACAGCAAATTATCTGGACGATATTGTGATCTCCGGAGAGACGGAGAAGAACATGTGGCCAATATCAGAACATTATTTCAGGTCTTGCGACAAAATGGTCTTCCCTTGCGGAACGACAAATGTGTGTTTTTTGCTCGTGACTTGCCCTAACTGGGACATGTACTCAATGCCCCAGGCATACATCCTAGTCCCGAGCACCTCCGTGCCATACAAGACTTGCCTTCGCCGCAGAATTTGAAGCAGCTACAGAGTGTGCTGGGAAAAATCAACTATTATCATAAATATGTGCCGCATGCCTCTTCCATTTCAGCTCCGCTTCATCGCTTACACCGTAAAGGTGTTCCGTTCGTCTGGACGACGGAATGCGAACGCGCCTTTCGCCAGTTGAAATCGGCGTTGCTTTCCAATACTTGCCTTACGCCACTCGATCCCCAGAAGCCCCTTTTGTTGATGGCAGATGCATCGGAATTCGGGATCGGTGCTGTGCTTGCGCACAAAGATTGATCGCACCATCGCCCTGTTGCCTTTGCGTCCAAATTGGTCTCGTCTGCGCAAAGAAATTATTCACAGATCGAGAAAGAAGCATTGGTTCTCGTATTTGGTGTTAAAAAGTTTCATGATTTCTTGTATGGTCGTCACTTTACCATCATCACAGACCGCAAACCTTTGACATCGCTTTTTCATCCGAACAAGCCTGTACCGCCACGTACAGCGCAGAAATTCATTTGCTGGTCTATTTTCCTCTCGCAGTACCGCTACGATATCTTGTATCGGTCCACTGCTAAGCACGGAAACGCTGATGCGTTGTCCCGTTTGCCTGTTGCTGCGGATAGAGCTTTCGATTCCTCCGAACTTGCTTGCATGTTCATTGATGCAGCAACCGATGACGTGGTCGAATCGTTTCCGATTGATTTTCGTCTTGTAGCTACAGCCACAGCTGCTGACCCTGTCCTTGCTACCGTTCTGCGTTTTGTTGCTACGCAATGGCCCTTGTCAAAGTCACGGATCGGGGACACGTTGGTTCGCCGATTTTTTGCTCACAAGGAGAGACTTTTTGTTCGACGTGGTGCTCTGCTGTTGCGTTCTGATAATGATCAGTCCAGGGTCGTGGTCCCACGTTCGTTACAGTCCTCTGTCTTAAAGCTTCTCCACCAAGGATATGGGGGTATAGTGAGAAAAAAGCAACTTGCTCGTCAGCACTGTACATGGTTCGGAATCGATGCCGCGATTACGAATATGTGCTCTTCTTGCATGGTGTGTGCCGAACAACAATCAGCCCCACCGCGGAAATTCTTTGCATGGCCGAAAGCCACTTCCCCTTGGCAACGCTTACACATCGATTTTGCTGGTCCATTCTGGAATGCTCGACGGTTGGTTGTGGTAGATTCATTCAGTAATTTTCCTTTTGTTGTCCGGATGTCTTCCACGACGTCATCTGCTATCTTTTGCATTGAAGGTCTTCCACAGACTATTGTTTCCGACAATGGCAGACAATCCATGTCCGCAGAATTTCAGTCATTCTGCAACGCCAATGGTATTTGACGTCCGCGCCGTTTTCGCCACAGTCAAACGGTGCCGCTGAACGATTGGTCAGGACTTTCAAGTCACAGATGTTGAAGTTAAAAGAGTCGCATTCTCGGGAGGACGCGTTATTGCTCTTTTTGTCCTCATATCGCTCTCAGCCCCGAGATGGTGGCTCGCCGGCTGAGTTGCTCCACGGTCGTCATCATCGAACTTATGTTGTTGCTACATCCGCCGCATCAGGTTCCTGTGCAGCGGCAGACACCTCCTTTTGCTCCAGGCGACGTTGTCTACTATCGTCACTGCCGATGTTCACGGCGTTGGCTCGAAGGGCGCATTCTTCGCTGCATCGGACGTGCTATTTATCTGGTTTTGTGGGCCTCTGGTGAGGTGCGCCGGCATCTCAACCAGCTGCGCCTCTGTCGTCGCATGGGATCTGCCGCTCCCCGTCTGCTTTCAGCGACGGTGCCGTCCGGTCAGCGCCCTGGAGACCCATCTACTGGCTCGCTTCATCCCCAGGTGTTACCGACGCTGCCTTCCATTTTGCCCCTGGCGACGCGCCGCCGCCACCGCCTGTTCGCCCGCCGGCGACGCCCGCAGTGGACGCGTCGCTGCAACCGCCGGGCGCCTCCCTGGGTCACGCGCTGCCGATCGCTTCCCGTGACCGGATGTCCTCCGACATGGAACTCTTGCTCGCGCCGGACCGTATGTCGTCTTTGCCCGTCGGGTGCCCCGGCCCGATGGAGGTCGACCCTTCGGCCCCTCCTGTCTCTCTGTGGACGCATACACCGCATGTTGGCGTGCACCCTGGAGCAGGTTTTCAGGCGTTTCCTAGCTCCCCGCGGTCCGAATGGCAGGGTGCGGGTGGCACAGCCTCGCCTGTTGTTAGGCTCCCCACCTCGTCGCACACGTCAACATGGGGTGCTCCCCACGGCGGGCGGAAGCCTTATGCCACCACCGTACGCCGATTTGCGGGGGGAGGAATGTGGTGTCACCGCCAGACACCACACTTGCTAGGTGGTGGCCTTTAAATCGGGCGCGGTCCGTTAGTATACGTCGGACACGCGTGTCGCCACTATCAGAGATTGCAGACCGAGCGCCGCCACCGACAGGTCTAGAAGGACTTCATAGCACTCGCCCCAGTTGTACCACCGACTTTGCTAGCGATGGTTCACTACCTACTTACGTTCTCATTTGCCGAGACGATAGCATAGCGTTCAGCTACGTCATTTGCTACGACCTAGCAAGGCGCCATTATCAGTTACTATTGATAATGAATCATGTACCGTCAAGACCGACGTTCACCATTAATGGATTAAAGTTAAGTATTCCACCAGCTACGTCAGTTTTTCTAAATTCTAATTTCCTTGTCCTGTTCCAGACCTCACGCTAGCCTGCGTGAGCTAAAACGCGTGCATTTCGGCCTGCTTCTAGTAACACAGTGTTGGCTCTCCTGCCAACCAAAACAGTTAGTAACACCCAAGTGACCACTCAGGAGCTGGGGAAAACTGTGCAACAAATCGCGTAACTGAGAAGCCTGATGGGGCAATAGATGGGCCAGATCATACTCGTCAGCTGCAGCCTCAACGGCCAAAGCGCCAACAGTTCGATGTACAATAGGCTTAGCGCATTCGCAAAGGCCAAACTTCTCCTCAGGAGCGAATGTAAAGGAAAAGGTGTACCCGGAATAATCCAAGACCAATCAGTGAGATCCCCTGCTATACCCGCAGCACAGGACAGATAGTTTAATTTGTGGAAAGGGGCCAAAATGAGTGGCTGTCAGTTACTCTCGAACATACTACTTTATTCATTTGACAAACATTACAAGAATAAGAAAACATTAAAAACAGAGCAAGCCAGACATTAAATTTAGAACTTAATTCCCTGTTAAATGCGCCTTTCAATCTCACGCTTCAAGAGCAAAACAACTTTAATTTAAAACGAACTGAAGGCCAATCACTTAAGACTCAAAAATAAGAATTAGAATTTTAAAAGGCAGAAGGCCTCACTTAAAACATTTCTCTAAATTAGGCTGAAGGGCCAAACAATCTCACGCCTTAAGGCCAAAACAAGTTTAATTTAAAATCGGCTAGTAGCCATACAGAAGCAAACAACATGGATAAATAAGAAAAGGCAGCACATCAAACGGCGCTCAGAAGTTTCCAAAGGTCAGCCTGGAATTCAAGCACAAACGTTCGCTTAGGTGAGACAGCCAGTCGGCCCATCTCAGTCTGATGGCAACCCAATTGACAGACAGTCAACGGTCCAAGCGATAGGATAACTTCCGCTCCACCCGACCAGCACGCTATAGGGAGCTCAATGGAACAACGCAGAAGGTACCGGCACTCACAACGAATTACACATTCAGCTGTCAAACTACATACCATGCTGGACAGCCACAACGCGACGAGAAAAATATTCTGCCTGCCAGGGCAGGTAACCGGAACGCTCACGGCCACAAGGCACAAGATATTGCTGGTGCACTTCAATTCCGAAATAATCAAATTAATTTAAACTCCACAGGCGGGCGGCTAGAATTTCGTCAACTTGGAAACACACGTTGTTGCTCACAGGAATGTCCCAACAGCCCACAACGAAATTCAAAGGACACATTGTGAACAGTTGGGACTGGCTGGTAGATTAAGTAAAGACTAAACTTTCGTGTCCGGGATCGGTGAGCCACGGACCTCGTAGCAATGGGAACAGCCCCTCACACTCCGGCCGCGCGTGGACGCCGCCAGCAGGCCTGGCCAGACATGCGACACGGAGACTTCCTCGCTGCTCCATGCGAAACGAGCAACAGGCCGCACACAGCACAGCCAGAAACGATAAGCACGAGCCAAACACAGTACAAGGGTGCGAATATCGATACACGATGCTGCTGCGACTCGCGGAGGGAGAGGATAACAGCATAATCGCGATAACTGCGGGAGACTAATCACAGAATAGCAACCGAGGTTTAATGAAAAGCATAACACGAGCCAGCCACGGCTCAGTAGCGAAGAATTGAGTGCACATACGAATAATGTGTAACTAGAACACCTCGCACGTTACACACTGGTGATAGGATTCTGAGTGCGTAACATGCTGATGGCATTCTGTTTGCAAGTACCTTTGTGTGTTCACACCACTTCTACTGAGAATCAATATTCATTCCTAGAAATTTTACATTTGTTACACAGTCTATAGAGGTACCAGCTACATTTAATTTGACATTGTCTTTTCCCTCTTCAAACTGAATTTCATAGCATTAATTTTCTTTTCGTTCAATGTCACTTTATTACTTATTGACCAATCATAAACTTCCTTGAGAGTTTCATTTGCTTTCTGTGCAAGGAGTTCTCTTGTCATCTCAGTGGCTAAAATATTGCTGTCATCAGGAAATAGAATTTTTTCACCATGAGTGACACTACTGGGAAACTCATTGATGTATATCAGGAATAGTATTGGTCCTAATATACTATCTTGCAGAACACCTATATTGACGTATTTTGGTCCTGATAGGTGTTTTACTAAATGTTTGGATCTATCTGAAGTATGTGTTATCTCTACTCTCCGTACCCTGTCTGCTAGATACGATCGAAACCAGTCATTAGCTACCCTTCTTATTACTATACTTCTAATTTATTTAAGCGAATCCTATGGCCTTAGAAAGATCCAAAAATATGCCTGTGACACTCTCATCCTTATCGAGAGCATCAACTACATCGTTTGTGAATTCTACTATGACTGACTCTGTATTTTTGCCACTTTGGAAACCAAAATGATTCGCTTAAAAGATTGTATTTATTGAGGTAATTCATTAATCTGCCTTTCATAATTGTTTCTATTATTTTTGAGAATGCTGGCAGCAGGGAAATGGGATGGTAGTTTTCTATGTCTTCTGCGTTACCTTTCTTAAGCAAACGTACAACTCTTGCCCGTTTTAACTGGTCTGGAAATGTCCCTGATGTGAAGGATTAGCCGGCCGGTGTGGCAGAGCGGTTCTAGGCGCTTCAGTGTGGAACCGCGCGACCGTTACGGTCGCAGGATCGAATCCTGCCCCAGGCATGGATGTATGTGATGTCGTTAGGTTAGTTACGTTTAAGTAGTTCTAAGGTCTAGGGGACTGGTGACCTCAGATGTTAAATCCCATAGTGCTCAGAGCTATTTGAACCAGAGCCATTTGTGAAGGTTTCATTTTTTATATTTGTTACGGGGCCTTGTATAATACCTATGCATTGTTTCAGTACACACATTGGTACTTCATCTAAACCTACTAACTTTTACTTTTTAGTTTTTGATCATTTTTATTGACTGCATTCTCTGAGGTTGGAATTAACATAATTGTACATTGTTATAGGAATTATATTTGTTTAGGGGCATATTTGCTGTAACTTCTCTGCAACACTTGAAAAATGCCCGTTTACATATTTTGCTAAGTGTTGTGGATCATTTATTACCTTATCCCCCTCCATTAGCAATATGTTATTCTGTGTTTGTTTGCCTCTTCCCGTTTTCTTTTTTATAACATCCGAGACTGCTTTTCTTTTATTCTCTACATTACATATTATTTTGTCATTATATGACTTTTTTGCAGTAATCAGCACCCTCCTATAGATGTCTTTGTATCTATGATAGAAAATTAAGAATTCTGGATCATTGCTACTCTTTTCCATGAAACTGTTAGCTGTAAACTGCGAGAGAGACTGTTAGTTACATCACGATTTCTAGGCATTGGCATAATTTGTGAAGACATAAAATTCGGCGAAATGGATCCCCACAATTATTATCTAAAATGTTTCTTGAAACCTGCAAAGTGATTCATAGCTTCCTGAGGAAATATGTCATGATAAAGCAAAGGCAAAACAAATAAAATAAATTATGTTCATGTAAACTTAATAAATTAATGTATGTGTGGTCCGACGCGCCTGACTTCCCGACAATGAAAGTTAGTCGGTCGGTCGGTCAAAGCACGGACACACGTCCAATTTGTCGGTTGGTCAATCAGTCGGCTGTTGCAAGCGAGGTACCACGAGAGGCGGTACTCTCGAGTCACGTGATCTTGCTGACTGCTGCGACGGACGAAACGAACAGCTGTACGTTATTCCGCTGCCTGCTACGCTTGCTGCTGGAGTGCTATACTAATTTCTCGAGTGTCTTTCTGCGTTTCAAGTTTTTCCATTTGTTCCTGTAGTTTTCCTGTTGTTTGAGGTTTTCCTGTTATTTCAGTAGTTTTTGATTTCCTGTTATTCCAGTAGTTTTTGAAATTTTCCTATTATTCCAGTAGTTTTTGAAGTTTTTCTATTATTCCAGTAGTTTTTGAAGTTTTTCTATTATTCCAGTAGTTTTTGAAGTTTGTCTATTATTCCAGTAGTTTTTGAAGTTTTTCTATTATTCCAGTAGTTTTTGAAGTTTTTCTATTATTCCAGTAGTTTTTGAAGTTTTTCTATTATTCCAGTAATTTTTGAAGTTTCCCGTTTCAGTAGTTTTTAAAGTTTCCCAGTTCAGTAGTTTATCCAAGGTTTTCCAAACGTTTTCCTGTTTCCAAAGTTTTCCAAGTTTTTCCGGTCAACTACCACAGTAAGTGAAGTCGTTTATATTTCCTGCATATTGTATTTTGCAGTACTGTTAAGTTCATCAAATAAGGCAACTTCTTAGCTTCACTGAAAACAGCAGTGTCCACGTATTAGTTCTTTTAAACATGTGCTGCTTACTGATTAAAACTTTCCTCTGAGACAATGTGCATAATAGCACGCTCATTGCGACTATTTTGATAGTAAATATAAAACGAGCTACATTTTACGGTATTTGCCTATTTACATTCGATAGATGGTTGATTTTTTTCATTTTAATCAGAAGTGGCTGTGCTGTTTACTTTTGCATCAGAGGTTTTATTTCCGTTATTCGACTGAAGGTGTTTTACCCATCTAACTCGGAAAGCCCATGTGGTGAAGACTGAAGGAAAGTTTTGAAACCGACCAAAGTAACATATGTTCTCAGCATTTTCGGGATGAGCGCAGAGAACGGTCGTAAATTTAGTTAAGGAAATTCACGACCAGGTCATTGTTTGTTGCAGTGGGCGAAGACATTTTCTACGATAAGCTTCCAACAATTGTTTCTACCGATAGCAGACGATTTTTTAAAGATAGTAAGAATGTGAGTGCTGATAGTGTGTTTGTGTTGTGTTTTAGGGAATGTTTTTGGTTTAGTTTGCATGTGTGGCATGTTTATATGTGGCGTATTGTTGCGGTCGGTGGCTCTCTCTGGTGGTGTGTTTATGGGTAGCGTGTTACATGGCGTATGAGGTTAATTTCCGTGGTAGCATTGCACGTGTGTGGTATCGTTGGTGACTGCTTTCAGTGTAATACTTTTAGTGAGTTAACGATTTTGGTTTTGTTATGTCTACGTCATTGTATTTTTTCTGTTCGTCGTGTGTGAATTTTGGTAAAGTGCTTTGTTCATGTCTTTGGTAGTTATGGATATAATGGGGGACAGTGCGTTGTCTGTCGTGGTCGACAGAAGCGTCCGATCCCACGCGTCGGCTTTGACCCGTGACGTAAGGGTGTTGTCGTGTGTGACGTCATGACGGCGCGGAGTTTGGTTTGAGTGTGGCTGTCTCCAGTTCTGTTTTATCTTATTTTATTTACTTTTCTGATCTGTTCGTTCTATCCCGTGAGATTTTTTTTAAAAAGACAAAAAACACTAATCAGCTACTGAAGGATCTTTATGTTCTATGGGTTGCAGGGGTTACGACCCCTGGGGAGGTGGGTGGGTATTCATGCATGGCTGTCTTCACTTACACGTTGTAGCTACGCAAGGCGTCTAAATTTGTTTATATTTAGTTTGCCCCCCACCCAAAACACCCCATTTCCCGCGCTTGTCCCGTTAGTGTCATTAGGCTTCTTGTGGAAAGTGTGTGTGTGTTTTTTTTTGTTTCCGCCATATTTGTGACGTCATGGGTCAAAGCAGACGGGTGGGATCGGACGCTTCCGTATTTTCTAAAATTTCTACAGCTATTCCGCTTGTTGGCTGAAGTCGTGAAGTGTTCAGTGTGTCGTGAAGAAATGAGGCTTACTAAACTTCCGGCGTCTCGGACCAGGGATGGCTATATGCAGAGATGTCGTAAGGATAACCTATGGCGCTCCATTAAACGAGGTTCCTGGTTCGAGAAGTCTAGGTTGGCCATGCGAGAAACAGTGTTTATGACGTATCATTTTTTTTTATAAATCCTCTCACAGTTTCTGTGCGCATGAGGTGAGTGTGAGATAACGGTGCTAAATTGGTATTATTGTTGTGAGGTATATTCTGAATGTATTAAGTATGGGGGTAGGTTGGGTGGACTGGGTGTTGTGGAGATTGATGAGTCGCAGATTGGGAAGAGAAAGTATGGGAGGGGTAAGTCTTTGGTTGGTATATGGTTGTGGGCGGGGGGGAGGAGGAGGAGGAGGAGGAGGTGGTGGTGTGGTATCAGGGGGTTTCAGAATGTGTATTTAGGGTTCTGGAGGGCCAGACAAAAAGCGAATTAGTGGGATTGATTGAGGATGTTATTGAAGAGGGTACCACTATAGTTTGACCCATTTCCTTGTAGGTGGTTGGGTCAGCAAGGGTACAATCACTTAGTACTGAACCACATTGTTGAGTTTAAGAATGATGAGATGGGGGCCTGTACCAGTGCTATAGAGGGGTTTTGGGTGGCAGTTAAGTCAGTAATGAGGAGGGGAAGAGGCGCTCTTCTAACCTTCAGTCTCATCTGGATGAGTACTGTTGGTGGAAGAGCATCCATGAGGGCTACTGTATGCTTAGGGTTTTTTAAGGGCGTTAGTGGGATGTATAGGGTTAGTTAGGTGTTGGGTGGGGCGTTGGTGGCTGCGGCTTGGGGGAGGGGATGTCGTTAGTTGTTGAAGTTTGTAGAGGGATTTTGGGGTGGTGGTTTTTTATTTTATGTAGAGGATTTTTTTGTTACGGTGGTGATAGTGCTTTTTTTGGTTTTTCTTGGTTTATGCGTCTTTTATTTTTTGGGGGAGGGTGGGTTGGGTTGTGGGTGGTATGGGAGTTTTATTTGGTTGTGGTTGTTTTGTTGGTTTGTATTGATTTGGTATTTCACTTTGCTGCTGAGTTACATGACTTCGGCGAAGTGTTTGATAGCAAGCTGTGGTTGTGGATATGGCTGGTTTGGTATCGTTAGTTGTTGTTGACCTATATAGGTCAAGGGAAGTGTTAGATTCCAACTTCGGTTTTACAGATTTTTGTGGTAGGATTTAAGGGGGGTGGGTGGTGGTTCTGAGATTTATAGTTTGATTACTAGACATCGATACAGTTCTATAAATACTACTTTCGGTTTCGTTTGACATCCAGTATAGAGCAGTGCTAACTTCTGTATGAACAGGAAGTAACCACTCACTTTTAAATTAATAGTATTTTTCGGAAGTGCAGATAAACAGTGATAAATATTTGCAAAAGTTGTGGTGTAAGTAGGACAGATATTATTCCATTGATTACATGACGCGTTATCGCGAGAGACATCGGCCTGTTAACGATTATCGGATGCCAATCATCCATACGGATTCTCATGGTTTTCCATATTGCGATCGAAGATTGGCCTCTTGATTGAGTTGATTGTCATGTAGTTTGTTGGATTTGCTCTAATAAGTTGTTAATCATCGTCATTAAAAGATTTTTCTGTACACCGAAAAACGAATATGCCTCCAGAACATATCGGGGTTATGATTTTTTTACTATTTTAAATCTCTATGAAGGCCTAAACAACGTGAAGAATGGCTTAGAAATGCAGTTGGCGAATAAACCACATCCAATACAGAAATTTGTATCTCGTATAGCGACTTCGAAAAGATATCATCCGTACAGATTCTCGTGGTTTTCCATATGGTGGTTGACGATTGGCCTCTACGTTATGTGAATTCATGTACTTGGATTGACACGCCTATATATGGAGATTTGTCCGTTGATCATAAGGTAGTAGTTCATGCATTTGTGTTGGGTTATATCTACTATGGACTTCACTATGTGGTCAATTCGATAGAGAATTCTCTTTCCCTTGTCACACTCCATACTTGACACATTATCGCCTTTCGCTGTGAAGTCAGTTTCATCCAAATCACTTACGAGGCCTTACGTCCAGAATAATTCTTCTTTCCACTCTCATGCTTGTTCTCGTAATCAGTGTATAGCTTACATTTTAAGTAGTAATTTTATACAAGAACTGCTGTATATGGATAAGCGAAACGAATGAGTACCCATGGTGTGATGGTGATATTGGTTGTTAGACTTTCCTCCGTCCTAATAAGTAGTGATTAAGCATGTCATTGAGTGTAATTAACCTAATCAACCTTTCACTAGATCACATTTACAATAAGAGTGTTATACGCTGTATATTTTACAAGTGTGACGAATTGTTAACTGTCAATACCTAGTTACTACTTTTGGAGGATTGCTATCAACTTGATCGTTCTATTGATCATGTAAGCATAATAGAATTACACTACTTGTGACCAAGATTACTGCCGTCGATGAGACAAAGACGTTGAAATAAGGTTTTTCAGCGGCATGTTAACTTAAATTTTTGATTTGAATGAGTAGGTTTTAGATTGATTAGTACGTATTTTACACCAGACTACGTTTTCTTAACTAGGTTCCATACTAGTTTTGCGGTTTCTTATTATTCGTTTTGCGACGCTATGATTGACGTTGTTTAAGTAACTCCGTTCACTGTCACTTCAGTGTGATGACAATGCAGTATTATGCAAACATAACACTATTTCTACCTTTCCCTCCCTTTACTACTGTTTAATAATGAATCTTACCCTACATGTGTCTGATTAGCAATGTATATTCTTTGTAACACTGTTTATTTTCCGTAAGCATTACGGCTTGTCACGTAAGTTTTTTTTATATATACTCCCATTTCGTTTAATGCTTGACATTGATCTGTAATAAAACGATTTTATATATATATATATATATATATATATATATATATATATATATATATATATATATATATATAATGTAGAAATAGACAATATTTGCGTCCTAAAAAAGGGACAATGATAAATAGTGGATTAACGTGGTTATAACTGTAAAATATTAGCAAGTGGAAAAAGGGCTAACATTTGCGACACTATTCGCTTTGGGTTTAATAGAGGGGATGAAGGCAGCAGAGACAGCTCTGAATATGTCGTGTGTGAGACGAGTGCCTTTGGGTAAAACATTCCAGAAAACGTTTTCTTTCTTTAGAACGATCGTATTGGCATGATTTTCCACAGATTCGAGTCGGGAATAGGATTACTCCATGCTCAAATTCAAAGCAACAAAAATTAAACTGTGATCACTACTGCGTTAATACTTCTACGCAAGGTATGATTCCGTTGCGTCAACTTCTTAAGAAGAAATTAATGTGAGAGTCGAAATGCTGGAACAAAGCTCAGTGGCAACACACTTAGCGTCAGTGCTCTGCACTAGGAGCTCCTTTCCCAGAGGCTTGTCCATTGCAGTGTGTTTGCCAACAACTGAGACACCTTTTGGTATGAGTGTAAGACAAAAGCAGACAGAATTGCATCACTTGTTGCTACACTAAGACGCACTAATTTCAAAACCAAAACTATCCGGCAGGTTGTTTGGGAAATCATACCTCACAAAATTCTGGTTTTATGCTCTCAGAAGATTACTTTCCCCACTCCTTACCAAACAACCGTTAAGAAAATTCGTTTCCAGGCTAAAATGCACTTCAGACGTGGTTTGACATCTTAAACGTAGAGCCAGTAGGTTTCTACAGGTATGGAGTCGATAAACTACTTGAGCATTGTCCAACTGTTTGAGATAATGAGAATATATTTTTGGTGAGTGATGTTTGTTGTATTTAGGAAATTATTGGGAACTGCTGTTAAAATACGCATTGCCCTAGTACAAATGAGTTAACACTTGCTGCAATAACACTATCACGAAAGTCTGTTTTAATGAAATATGAAGTATCTGTAACACATCCATAACTATATCAACATGAATTAGTGAGATATTATTCACTTTGGACCTCGAAACTGTCTGTTTACGTACTGTTGTCACCCTCTGTGGCATGGAAATGTGGAATTTTGTAAATAAAACTGTGTATTCACAAAAACCAAAGTGAAGTCGACAAACCAGATTGAGGCATTATCAGTTGCCCCCAAGCTGTGAGATACTGGAAGTAGGGCGAAAATATTTAAAGTTTTCTTAAGATATCCATACTGCTTTTCGATCTGGCTCCTTGTTGCTGTGTAGCATAACAGCTAGAAATATGGTTTTCAGCAAGAATGGAACCGCGAGTCGACACGACCTTCACTTGTCAGGCGATGACGTCATTCCTGAGCTACTGAAAAGCTGTATTGTTAGTCTCTTATTGTCCCAGTGATGGCTAGGACAGGTAAATTGCGATGTGAAAGATGAGATTAGTTGAAATTTCCACGTGGAATACCCTTCCTGGATTCAAACCCACGTCTTGATAACCTCACTTTAAGCGAAAAATCACAAATATTATTAAGTGGTAAGCCACATGAGTTAAAGTGAATTTACCAGTATAGTTGTGCGATAACCAGAAAGTAACTTGTCGGTCACAGTTGCTAAACGTATTATATGTTGTTGCCAAGATTCAATTATACTTCCAGCAGGAATTACACCAGCCGATGTGTGCCTCAGAAGTGGTAACAGCCTCAGTCTCAAAGATGTTGCTGAGAGTCGGAATACTGAAAGTATGTATCCCTGAGGTTTAAATGCCACTTCTGTAAGTTGCTTTAGTAACCGGAACGTATTTACTTACAATACTTCCAAGGGAACCTCCCTATCGCAACCCCCTCAGATTTAGTTATAAGTTGGCACAGTGGATAGGCCTTGAAAAACTGAACACAGATCAATCTACAAAACAGGAAGAAGTTGTGTGGGACTATGAAAAAAAATTAGTAAAATATACCGACTGACAAGGGAACCTCCCCATCGCACCCCCTCAGATTTAGTTATAAGTTGGCACAGTGGATAGGCCTTGATAAACTGAACACAGATCAACTGAGAAAACAGGAAGAAGTTGTGTGGAAGTGTGAAAAAATAAGCAAAATATACAAACTGAGTAGTCCATGGGTCACATAAGCAACATATTGGACAAAGTGAGCGTAGGAGCGCCGTGGTCCCGTGGTTAGCGAGAGTAGCTACGGAACGAGGTGTCCTAGGTTCAAGTCTTCCCTCGAGTGAAAAGTTTAATTTTTTATTTTCAGTTTATGTGACACTCTTATGTTTTCATCACTTTTTTGGAAGTGATTATCACATCCACAAGAAAACCTAAATCGGGCAAGGTAGAAGCATCTTTTTACCCATTCGCCAAGTGTACATGTTAGGTGGGTCGACAACATATTCCTGTCATGTGACGCACATGCCGTCACCAGTGTCGTATAGAATATATCAGACGTGTTTTCCCGTGGAGGAATCGGTTGACCTATGACCTTGCGATCAAATGTTTTCGGTTCCCATTGGAGAGGCACGTCCTTTCGTCTACTAATCGCACGGTTTTGCGGTGCGGTCGCAAAACACAGACACTAAACTTATTGCAGTGAACAGAAACGTCAGTGAACGGACAGACCATAACTTTGGGAAAATAAAGAAAGTAATATTTTCAGTCGAGGGAAGACTTGAACCAAGGACCTGTCGTTCTGCAGCTACTCACGCTAACCACGGGACCACGACGCCCCTGAGCTCATATTTTCCTTGATGTTGCCTATTTTGTGCATGGACTACTCAGTTTGTGTATTTTACTAATTTTTTTCATTGTTCCACACAACTTCTTCCTATTTTCTCGATTGATATGTGTTCAGTTTTTCAAGGCATATCCACTGTGCCAACTTATAACTAAATCTGAGGGGGGGGGGGGGGGGGGTGCGATGGGGAGGTTCCCTTGTTAGGTGCACCACCTGCAAATTAAATGCAATGAGCAAAAAACTGTAACAATTATTTCATGTTTTGTGTCATAAGAGCACTGAAAGATCATTCACCAACGAGATAACGTTTTGGGGGCGTTCCAGTGGCTTTTCTGTAAATTTTATGAATAGGCAACAAGTCTTGATCATTGCACACGTTCAAACATTTTCTTAGAACTCTGTGATTGGCGCTGTCTCCAAAACAGAGGAACGCGGTGCACGAAACCAGGCGCCGTGTCCCAAAAACTACCTCCAAAATGAGTGGAGAAAAATGAATCGGCTAAAGTGACAAGAGAAGCAGTTGTCACCAGTACGTAGAACAAGGAACGCAACATTGACAGAAACGTCTGGAATACGTCGTTCTGAAGCAAAACAGTCATTCCGTCTAGAAATACTGAAAGAACGAAAACATATACTCACAAATACAATATTAGCATTTTTTATGCTCTGTCAAGCGAAAAGCGCCTGTTTTGAAGAGCTTTTCAACGTGAAGTACGCTTAAGACAGAGAGAACTCGAAATAACTGGTTCACACAGCTGAGCTTGGTTCCGAGATGCTATGTAGCATTTGCGCAGTGCGTTATTAATTCATGCAGTCGCCTGAGCGACGGCCTCGTGGTACTGTAGTATTCATGTGACAATTGGCGAATTGTAACGCGACGGCGTAGATGGGCAGACGGTTGTAGACTTTGCTGTCACTGTCCCAAGAAATTATCTGTTTTTAATTTTTGTTGGATGTCCAAACAACTGTAAATAAAATCCCAGAAACCTTGGAAGTCGGCAACCCGTGTCGACTGGTATACGAAACATGTCAGGTTGCCAGTATTTGCAAAGGCGGGCACGCGCTTCAGCGTCGATGTGTTTGTAAGATTGCTGTTAGTGTCGTTGTTAGTGAATGTCATAGGAATACGATATTTGACCTTTTCCTGGAAACTGCGTTAAATGCTTGCCTTTTTACGCTCCCACCATGCTTACTTTCCTCTCGAATTTCAGTATTTATAATAACGGAAGTGGAATTCAAATATTTTGAAAACATCCTAAAACGCTCCATTAGTCACGTGACGCCCCTGAAGTCACTGGCTAGCTCGATGCACCGGCGGCCGTCATGTTAATTCAGAGAGAGGTTTTGATTTGGAAAATAGATTTCAAATGGTGTATAGTACCATACTGTACAAATATATTTATGGAAACTCCTGAAATGTTTCTGAGGGTTTACTAACTCGCTTAAAATGTGTAGAAGCGTGAAGTCAGCATTAACTTGCCTTGGAGATATGCTCTTCCTCTGTTAGAACGAAGGATGGCGACATTCAAAGAAATTAAACTTCTAGCGAAAATTATCGTTTTACCCACCTATATCTCGAGTATTCGGTATCTTACTTGCTAGGGCGGTAGACCGTCGAATTTTATAAGGTGGTGTCCTTGTATCGCTGGTTCAAATCTAGCCTGAACGAACATTTTAATTCGTAAGAAAATTCGGCTCTCATACGGAAACAAAATCACAATTACAAAACGTCCCCATAGTGATCACAAACAGAATTTTTTTTTGTTACTATTCAGATGCGCTTACATTTGCAAGCGCTGTTCACACGTTACGCTAAAATAGATTTTTTCTAGTGAATGGGACTACACACATTTTACTTTACTAGAAACCGTTTTTATTTTCGTACTGTCCACTTAGGATCCTGATGGTTCAAACTTTTGCAGTTCCGTCATTTTACATAAAGAAGTAGTAAGCCCGCTTCAGACGCTAACGTTAGTGTACCCTCACAAACGTTGCAGCCGTTACATTTGTCACCTTCATGCTGTACACGCTTTATATCCCTCCGTAGAACCTCATCGTCCCACACCTCGTTGCGCTGTGGGCGTATGGTAATATCTTCACTACCTTCCAAAATAAGCGAATTATTGGTCCGCAAAGTACACTACTGTCCATTAAAATTGCTACAGCAAGAAGTAGTGCAGATGATAAATCGGTATTCATTGGACAAATATATTATACTAGAACTGACATGAGATTACATTTTCACGCATTTTGGGTGCATAGATCCTGAGAAATCAGTACCCAGAACAACCACCTTTGGCCGTAATAACGACCTTGATACGCCTGGGCATTTAGTCAAGCAGAGCTTGGTGAGAGATTTGGAGAATGTGCTGGCCAGAGCAGCAGTCGAACATTTTCTGTATCCAGAAGGGCTCGTACAGGACCTACAACATGCGGTCGTGCATTATCCTACTGAAATGTAGGGTTTCGCAGGGATTGAATGAAGGGTAGAGCCACGGGTCGTAACACATCTGAAATGTAACGTCAACGGTTCAAAGTGCCGTCAATGCGAACAAGAGGTGACAGAGACGTGTAACCAATGGCACCCCGTACCATCACGCCGGGTGATATGCCAGTATGGCGATGACGAATACACGCTTCCAATGTGCGTTCACCGCCATGTCGCCAAACACGGATGCGACCATCACGATGCTGTAAACAGAACCTGGATTCATCCGAAAAAATGACGTTTTGCCATTCGTGCACCTAGGCTCGTCGAATACACCATCGCAGGCGCTCCTGTCTGTGATGCAGCCTCAAGGGTAACAGCAGGCATGGTCTCCGAGCTGATAGTCCATGCTGCTGCAAACGTCGTCGAACTGTTCGTGCAGATGGTTCTTGTCTTGCAAACGTCCCCATCTGTTGACTCAGGGATCGAGACGTGGCTGCACCATCCTTTACAGCCATGCGTATAAGGTGCCTGTCATCTCGACTGCTAGTGATACGAGGCCATTGAGATCCAGCACGGCGTTCCGTATTACCCTCATGAACCCACCGATTCCATATTCTGCGAACAGTCAATGGATCTCGACCAACGCGAGCAGCAATGTCGCGTTACGATAAACCGCAATCGCGATAGACTACAATCCGACTTTTATCAAAGTCGGAAACGTGATGGTACGCATTTCTCCGCCTTACACGAGGCATCACAACGACGTTTCACCAGGCAACGCCGCTCAATTGCCGTTTGTGTACGAGAAATCGGTTGGAAACTTCCCTCATGTCAGCACGTTGTAGGTGTCGCCACAGGCGCCAACCTTGTGTGAATGCTCTGAAAAGCTAATCATTTGCACCTTCCTGGGTGCGTTTTCCACCATGCACTATGCAGTGTCGCTTTCTGTGTCGACTATGAAAATGGACTTCTTCGTACAGTAGCCAGTCCGTTGTGGTGGGGCCGCCATGTACCTTACTGGTTGTAGCCCCCTGACCACACAGGGATTGCTCTGTTGATGCCTGTGCCGTAAACACCCCGCATATGCCAAGAGGTAGATGCCCACCCCCTGGGACATCGGGACTCCGTTCAATGGTCATCCTGCCAGGTGGCCTTTGCTGTGACTAGGTGGCGTCCATGGAAGGGCCCCTGGTTGTGTGTGTGTGTGTGTGTGTGTGTGTGTGTGTGTGTGTGTGTGTGTGTGTGTGTGTGTGTGTGTGTGTGTCAGGGTGGATGACACATGATGAAGCGTAGTCCATCTCTTACTGGTGGTGAAACACCAGCAGTCTCTCTAAGCATTTACGAGCTCAATTTAGTGCACGGAAGTGTAAACCAAAATCGTTCCCTACCCTGGCCACACCATGCAAGTAATATCAGGCTAAGGATGGCAGTGGATCTTATTTGCCCCAATACCTTGTACGTTCAAAAGCTGATGGGGAATCTTTCATAACAATGAATCCTCAGTTTTTTGTTGAGCATTAAGGACAAGTTCGGGGAGGTAAAGGCTTGTCCAAAATGAGATCTGGGTCAGTCTTGATCAAAACAGAATCCTCCGCTTAGTCACGGACGTTACTTGCTTGTGACAAGCTGGGAGACGTTTCTGTAACCATCACGCCCCATAAGAGCTTAAATATGGTCCAGGGTATCATATTTCACAGGGACTGTCTTTTGCAGCCTGACGATCAGTTGCACGATAATTTAGTGTAGAGGTGTCCATTTCGTCCGGCATATCCACCGCGGTCAGAGGGATAATCAGGTAGCCACCAGTGCCGTCATCTTGGCCTTCGAGGGTGATAAATAGCCCGAGAAGGACAAGGTGATGGTCTACCACTGTGATGTAAATCCTTATATCCCTCCCCCGATGCTGTGCTTTGTGCTGGAAGTTCGACCATACGACTTTCTGCTGTACTTCCAGCGTCGCGTGTCGAGATTGTGGATGCCCATCACCTTCCAATACTAAATGTGCCCTGGCTCCCATATGTGTCAACTGTGGAGAGCCTTGCTCGCCAGACTGCAGGATTCTCCAGAACCATGGACCAACTGACCAACACTGAGGCTAAGAGAAAATTAGAACACCTGCATCATGTACGTATGACATGGTCTTACGCCGCCACTACTACAGTTCTGGCACCATCAGCTCTGCCAACCCCAGTCACCTCAGATCTTGAAACTACACCTGCTCGTTTGATGGTCGGGGCATTTTCCTCCCTGTTTCTCCTGCACCACCTACTTCAGGAGCACCCCCCCCCCCCCCCCTACTATCAGGGGGGACATGTCCCCACTGTCATGCCAGCGAAGTGTAAGTATTCTTCGGCTTCTCGCGCCAGGAAGGGGTTCCTTGGGCCACTCCCTTCCCTTGTTTCTGCTAGTGGGAAAGATGACAGCTACCAGTGGCTGAAGAGCTCAAAAGCAGCTGGTCGTAGGGCTTCACAATCATCCTCAGTCCCTGAGACTTAGCCAGTGAAGTCCACCCAGCCAGAGAAACTCAAGGAGCAGGGAGAGAAATCCAAAAAGAAAACCCCTATGCCAAAGGAAATTGCGGTGGCACTCACACCACCGCTACCCACAAACTCTGCGTCTGAGGGTGGGGTGGAGATTTTTTCGTCCGCTGAGAACCTAGATCTCGCCAGACCCTCAGACACAATGGATACATACTGCTCGGGCAAATAAATCGGTGGCAGCATGTAACTTGAGGTGTGAACTGCCTCATTGAATGTTCCATGCCTTCCCACTCTCACGATGTCATCCTCCAGTGGAATGGCTGCACTTTTTTCCACCACCTGGCTGAGCTATGGCAACTGTTGAGCTTTACACCTGCAGTCTGTATTGCCCTCCAGGAAATCTGGTTCCCAGCAATGCGGACTCCTGCCCACCATGGCTATAAGGGATATTACAAGAACCATAACGACTAATGTCAGGTGGAGTTTGAGTCGGTCCTGAACTTAATCTGTAGTGACAGTGGTGCCCCTTCAAACCCCTCTTGAAGCTGTGGCTGTCACAATGACGAAGCAGGAAATGAGTCTGCAATGTATATCTTCCTCCAGATGGTGCTGTACCCCTGGATGTATTAGCTGCACTGATTAACTCCTTTTACCTTTCCTACTTTCGGGAGATTTTAATGGTACCATACTTACTGGCTGAGGCAGAGATGTCGAAACTTTACTGGGGCCGCCACGTCAGTGAGGCTCATGGTAGTTACACGGTCCTTGATTTATCAGTTTGGAACCCAGGACTTCACCCATCTATCCACTGGAGAGAATATGACGACCTGTGTGATAGTGACCCCCATCATCCTGTCACTGCCCCTGCGTCAGACCCATGCATGCCTGCCCAGATGGGCTTTAAACAAGGCAGACTGGGAAAATTTGACCTCTGTCACCATTGAATCCTCCCACACGGTAACATTAATGTGACAGTTGAGCAGGTAACAACAACAGCAGCAACAACAACAACAACAATTGTTTCTGCAGCAGAAAACACCATCACTCGCTCTTTAGGTTGCCAGAGACGTAACGCAGTCCCTTGGTCGCCGGAAGTCGCTGAAGCAATTAAGAAGCGTCGGCGAGCTCCACAACGGCATAAGTGGCACCTTTCCTTGGAGCACCTCACTGCCTTTAAACGCCTCCGTGCCCACCTTTCCCAACTTAACAAATGATGGAAACAGGATTATTGGGGGAAAGAAGTCTCGACCGTTGGATGCCATACGTCACCTTCCCAAGCCTAGGCAAAGATCAAACGTCTTTCGGGTAGCAGGCCCCAGCAGGTGTCCCTGGTGTTACCATAAATGGCGTGTTATGTACCGACCAAAATGCAATTGCCAGGCACTTTGCTCAAGCCTCTGTCGGAAAATTACCCCCCCCCCCCCCCTAGCGTTTCAGACTCTAAAAAATGGCTCTGAGCACTATAGGACTTAACTTCTGAGGTCATCAGTCCCCTAGAACGTAGAACTACTTAACCTAACTAACCTAAGGACATCACGCACACCCATGCCCGTGGCAGGATTCGAACCTGCGACCGTAGTGGTTGCGCGGTTCCAGACTGTAGCGACTAGAACCGCTCGGCCAACCCGGCCGGCCGAACTCTAAAACCGCAACTAGAAGGGAACGTCCTCTCATTTACTACACGCCACAGTGAATCCTATAACGCCCAATTTACAGAGTGGGAGCTCCTCAGTGCCCTAGCACATTGCCCCAGCCAGATCGAATCCACAGCCAGATGATAAAACATCTCATCTGACTACAAGCGACATCTCCTACTCATATACCGGATTTGGTGCGATGACGTCTTTCCATCGCAATGATGGGAGAGCACAATCATTCCAGTGCTCAAACCCGGTAAAAACCCGCTATCGACCCATCAGCCTCGTCAAAGTTCTTTGTAAGCTGCTGCAACATATGGTATGTCGGTGGTTGCGTTGGGTCCTGGAGTCACATGGTCTGCTGACTCCATGTCAGGGCGGCTTCTGCCAGGGTCGCTCTACCACTGATACTCTCGTCCATTTGAACAGCCTTTTCCAGACTCCAGCACCTGGTTTCAATCTCTTTTGACTTACGTAAAGCATAAGACACAACCCGGCGACATCATACCCTTGCCACATTCTGTGTGTGGGGCCTGCTCCCGAATTCACCAAACTTCCTGTCGCTCCGTACTTTCTGTGTAAAAGTTGGCGCCTCCCATAGTTCCATCCATATCCGCAGGGCTCTGTATTGAGCGTCTATTTTTAGTGGCTATTAACGGTCTGTATTGATCTCTGTATTGAGCGTCTATTTGTAGTGGCCATTAACGGTCTAGCAGCAGCTGTCAGGCCGTCCGTTTCACCTCTGTAGGCAGAAGACTTCTGCATTTCGTACTGCTGCTCCAATACTGTTGTTGCTGAGCGGTGCCTAGAGGGAGCCATCCACAAGGCAGGAGATTCTTAGGACTGGCTTCAGGCGCTCGATTGACTTTGCTTCCTCCTGTTTGTCAGCTGAAGCAGAAGTGCTGGCAGCACCTCAATGTGCTCCATTGCCTGAGCAACACCAATTGGGGTGCAGATAGCTCTATGCTGCTGCGGCTCTATGGAGCCCTTGTCCAGTCCCGAATTGGCTATGGAAGTGTGGTTTATGGTTCGGCAGCGCCTTCAGCGTTGCATTTACTCAACCTGTGCAGCACTGTGGGGTTCGATTAGCGACAGGAGCTTCTAGGAAGAGTCCAGTGACCAGTGAACTGGTGGAGGCTGGAGTCCCTCCACTGCAGATCAGATGTGCGCAACTGCTCGCCAGTTACGCAGCAGACATTTGTAGTTCCCCTGAGCATCCGAATTACTGTCGCCTTTTCCCACCCACGGCAGTCCATCTCCCACATCGGCGGTCCAGGTCATGGCGAACGATTGCGGTTTGCGTGCAGTCCCTTCTCTTCCCTTTACCATCTCTACTTGTGGTCTGCTCATGTACACCTCCGTGGTGTACATCTGGTCTGCAGCTCTGTATGGACCTTTCACATGGCCCTGAGGACTTAATTAACCCTGTGTCTCTCCACTGTCGCCTCCTCTCGATTCTCGATGTGTTCTGGGGCTCTGAAGTGTTATACATTGATGACTCCGTGGCTGATGGTCGTGTTGGCTTTGCCTACGTTCACGGCGGCCATATTAAACAGCATTTCTTACCCGATGGCTGTAGTGTATTTACTGCAGAGCTGGTGGCCATTTTTCGTACACTTCAGCATCTCTGTTCATGTCCTGGGGAGTCTTCTCATGTACTGACTCCTTGAGCAGCCTACAAGCTATCAACCAGAGCTACCCCCGTCATTCTTTGGTGGCGTTCATCCAGGAGTCCATCTATGCCCTGGAATGGTCCAGTCGTTCAGCTGTATTCGTCTGGACCCCTGGTCACATCGTAATCCCAGGAAATGAACTTCGACAGGCTGGCCAAACAGGCTACACGGAAACCACTTCTGGAGAAGGGAATCCCCGCAACTCACCTGTGTTGGTTACTTCGCCACAAGGTTTTTCACATTTGGGAGACGGAATGGCAAAATCTCGGTATGCACAATAAACTCAGAGCCATTAAGGGGACCAGGAAAGAATGGAAGTCCGCAATGAGGGCCTCTCGCAGGGACTCCATGGTTATCTGCCGGCTCCGCATTGGCCATGCCTGGGCTACCCACGGCTACCTCTTTGCCGTGATGATCCATCTCAGTGTCGGTTCGGCGTCCGGTTGACAGGGACCCATATTCTTCCTATCTGTCCTTCTTTGGCTGCTGTGCTACTTCATCTTCGGTTGCTGGACTCGTTATCATTGATTTTAGCAGACAACGCCTCATTGGCTGATATGGCTTTAGTTTCAGCCGTGAGGGTGGGTTTCATCATTCGATCTGAGTTTCAGCGCCTGTCCTTTGTCCCTCTGTGTCCCCCACCCTAGTGCTTTTAGGGTGCCTGGCTTCTCCTTTTTATTTTCGTGGTGGGCCAGCCGCTGTAATCTGCTTTCACTCTCTCTTCTTGCATCTTTGTTTCTTGTTCTTTTGTTCTTTTTAGTCTTTGTTGCGTTTCCTTCGGTCTTGTGGTCTTTACGTTCTTTCCGTTTTATGTTATATGTCTCATCTATTCTATTCTCACGCTTGTGGTATCGTTTTATTAGGAACAAGGGTCCAATGACCACGCTGTTTGGTCTCTTTCCTCTTTTTTTAAACCAACCAACCAACCGATTATGTATCTCTTCCTAAGACACACTGGCACCATTCCCAAGAAAAGCAAATGATATATATCTGTCCATTTCAGATTTTCACTCAATATTGTTTTATGTCACCAGCATTTGGTTAGTTGAGAACTATTATACTTAGTAGGTGATGTGTGTAAGATTGGGTGTGGTCACCAGGCTTATGAAGTACGTCTTGGAATGTGAAGTGACCTAGTTTTTGTTACGATGTGTGCAAAGAAAAAGGCGTTGCTTGGTACTGAGGTAGGTATAGATACGACGTGTAGACTTGCAGTTTCAGCAAATCGACAACCATATGGGCGATGGATTTTACGGAGAAAATTATGGCAGTCATGATAATGGTGCAGATACTGATATTTCTAAAGCCACAGTGGTCAGGAGGAGATATTTCTAATACTTTGCTTATTGTCTGATGTCATATTGGCGATACGATCGTAATATTTAATTGTAATTACCCTGATAAGTATATGGATGGTTTTCTAGGACGATTCTGCCTGACGTGTAGGTGCGTGACAGAGATAGCCAGTGACTGCAACGAATTGAAATTTACGGCTTACACCAGAAGCCATCACTTAACCACCGCAACTGGACAGGCTTGGGTGCCAACATGCAGCTGACCTAACCGTGTTGCCCTCTAGGTGGATGAATAGCGAACTACCATTCAGCTCCTACTGGGTAACCTTCATGGTCGCGTGTGTTCGGTGTGTGCTCTGTGTAAATCTGAAAAGGTTCAGTATGGGCGAGTGTGTGCGCTGGGCAGTTACTCCTCCCCATGTAAATTGAGCTGTTGACTGCTTGTACCGCCATTCTACGTATTTCCCATCTTTATTTGGTTGAGGGAACATCGGTTGTTGGGTGTGCATGTAATGGTGAAAAACAGCTGGAAGTGAGGTTTGCTGGTTCTCTATTTATTAGAAGCACTTACGATTATAAGTATAAAACTTTAGTTGAATTCACAAAGTGCAAGGATTAAATGTAATCTGGCGTATCACTGACATTGGTATCCGTTAAAAATATGAGTGGAACAAGCTTCCACTATTATCAAGTATTCATGTAAAGATCTTCACAGACGAGATGACTTTCTAGTTACTCAGTGGACTGCAGCATGTCTCACATGGCTTCGCTTCAGTTTCGGGTTTCTACAGATATAATTTCCGCTCTTTACCTTTAGCATTGTACTGACATATGGTTGACACCAAGAACAGTCGCGTATATGGTATGATATTCCGGCAAACTACGTGAAAATTAATGAAATTCCAGAAATTTTCTTACGCTACTCGATGACTTCAGCATAAAAGTTTCCTAAATACGTCCTTTTTTTTTGGGGGGGGGGGGGCGTGAAAAATTGCATATTGCAGCTGATATCGGTTTCGAAATTGGTAAATTAATTCACTATTTCTCATCGTCTGTGTTCAGAAAGTAAATGTTCTTAAAATTCCATAGTCTGGAGATGATCGCAGTTGGTTGAAGAAACCACGGCAGCAAGCACGCCAGATCGGAAACAGCACCATTAGCGGACACCTTTGTGCCAGAGGAGCCAGCCCTGCCGTTCTAAACTTTGTACAGCAGTTCAGAGTGTGACGTCTGTCAGCAGAGGGCACTCTGATCACACATCAGGCTAGCGAGTGCAGGGCAGTGAGCGATTTGCAGAGGGGATTCCCCCACCCCCACCCCCCTCTGCATCAGACCATCCCCTCCTCTGGTTTTAGTTTATGCATCCCAACCTCGGATGTTTTTCCCACGCACTGGAGTAAAACTTTACATATAATTTAAATTTGTGGAGCCGAACACTGAAAGTTTTTAATAAGTCTTACTATTAATGTTTCAGTTTTCTATCATCAGAATAAGTACAACTTTTTACAAATGTGCCTCTACTTTTTGAATTCCCCTCGTATAACTGTACCCGTATGTAGATGATTTTGTAAATAAGCTTTACCTATAATGTATTTTTAAAGATATAACAAGGGATGGCTTATCTGATAGTGCATACGCGTCAATGGTGAGTTTCGGCACTAACATCTATTTATAAATAGCTGTTTAACCATGCGTAACGCCACGGTCAAAGCTAGTAACATATATAATTCTACTGACCCCCTTAAGACATCTCCCCCCCCCCACTGGTAAAAGCACAAATCGCACCGTGGTGCAGGGGGGAGTTCACTCGTAACTGTTGGCTGTGGTGGATGGCCGACCGACCTCTCGGGAAACATCTAGTGCTGCGACAGTATACGGTGCATGTGCTTCTGTTTTTTTGCAGTCTGTCTTCTCAGTATACGGGTGCCAAGTGGTCGATAGGTACATACAGGATGCAGAAGTGATGATTTTGTATGGTACAGAATACGAATTTTCAAGCATCGATATGGTATGGTGGTGAAATAGCCTGGCTGGAGACTGGTTTCAAGCAGAGCAGTATAATTAAAGAAGTATCTATGACGGTAGTTTCTGTATTTCGTGATCTGTATACCACTTCAGAACCAGTCGGAAAGCTCCATTCACAGGAAGTTTCTTGACGCAGATGTGTCAAGACAATCTTTGTTTGTGACTTAAGAACCTCTACAGACAGGTTCGAACGATACGGGGGCACGGCAGTTACGGAAGATTCTGTTACATCTGAGAGGCATCTTTTTTCGAATGGTCGGAGACCAGTGCAAGCACACCAGCTTCCTCTGGTTAGGACAAGTGAGATTCTGTCTCCCACTTGCCATTGTGGCTTTAGAGCATCTCCATACCAGCAGTTGTAAGACATCCAAAATTCACCGAAAATCCATCATTTTTCTCTTGTGTAGGATGGGGCTTAGAATTCTGTTTTTCTTTCCGCAATTTGTTGTGGGATTCGAAATCAGTCACGCACAGTACTACTATTTTCTGTGGTACATCTTCTAAAGCAGCAGCATTTGCAGGGTTTATTGACATCTTTGAGATATGTACATAACAATATTCCACAACGCCCCAGTGGGTCCACAACACTTTTGTGGATACGTGCGTGGCGAGTACGGGGCCCCGAGCTATTGCAGCCTTCCTTCTTTCCAGGGCTGCATTTCCTTCCCCTTCCCCTCCTTTCCCCTCCTTGCTCCATCCCCCTCGCCCTCTCCTCTCCCTCTCTTTGTATCCTTGCTTATGTTGGCCCCCGCTATCCTCATGGTTATGTTGGTTTTGCAATTTAGCTTTGTTGGGTAATCACCTCCTTTTGGCACTGCCTGGTCCCCCTCTGGGGTTTGACCTCCATTACTAAATTTCTCCTCCGTAGTGTGAACCATTTGGGGAAGAGCACCTTACCTAGTGTCTCCGACGTGTGCCCTCCTAGTTCATTCGACCTTTTCTTTCACGTCGTTGTCTGATGCTAGGGTGCATACATCGACATTTATACTCCGCAAGCCACCCGACGGTGTGTGGCGGAGGGCACTTTACGTGCCACTGTCATTACCTCCCTTTTCCTGTTCCAGTCCCGTATGGTTCGCGGGAAGAAAGACTGTCTGAAAGCCTCCGTGCGCGCTCTAATCTCTCTAATTTTACATTCGTGATCTCCTCGGGAGGTATAAGTAGCAGGAAGCAATATATTCATCCAGAAACGCACCCTCTCGAAACCTGGCGAGCAAGCTACACCGCGGTGCAGAGCGCCTCTTGCAGAGTCTGCCACTTGAGTTTATTAAACATCTCCGTAACGCTATCACGGTTACCAAATAACCCTGTGACGAAACGCGCCGCTCTTCTTTGGATCTTCTCTATCTCCTCCATCAACCCGATCTGGTACGGATCCCACACTGATGAGCAATACTCAAGTATAGGTCGAACGAGTGTTTTGTAAGCCACCTCCTTTGTTGATGGACTACATCTTCTAAGCACTCTCCCAATGAATCTCAACCTGGTACCCGCCTTACCAACAATTAATTTTATATGATCATTTTAATTCAAATCGTTCCGTATGCATACTCCCAGATATTTTACAGAAGTAACTGCTACCAGTGTTTGTTCCGCTATCGTATAATAATACAATAAAGGATCCTTCTTTCTATGTATTCGCAATATATTACATTTGTCTATGTTAAGGGACAGTTGCCACTCCCTGCACCAAGTGCCTATCCGCTGCAGATCTTCCTGCTTTTCGCTACAGTTTTCTAATGCTGCAACTTCTCTGTATTCTACAGCATCATCCGCGAAAAGCCGCATGGAACTTCCGACACTATCTACTAGGTCATTTATATATATTGTGAAAAGCGATGGTCCCATAACACTCCCCTGTGGCACGCCAGAGGTTACCTTAACGTCTGTAGACGTCTCTCCATTGAGAACAACATGCTGTGTTTTGTTTGCTAAAAACTCTTCAATCCAGCCACACAGCTGGTCTGATATTCCGTAGGCTCTTAATTTATCAGGCGACAGTGCGGAACTGTATCGAACGCCTTCCGGAAGTCAAGAAAAATAGCATCTACCTGGGAGCCTGTATCTAATATTTTCTGGGTCTCATGAACAAATAAAGCGAGTTGGGTCTCACACGATCGCTGTGTCCGGAATCCATGTTGATTCCTACATAGTAGATTCTGGGTTTCTCTAGGAAAAAACATGTTCTACAATTCTACAACAGATCGACGTCAGAGGTATAGGTCTATAGTTTTGCGCATCTGCTCGACGACCCTTCTTGAAGACTGGGACTACCTGTGCTCTTTTCCAATCATTTGGAACCCTCCGTTCCTCTAGAGACTTGCGGTACACGGCTGTTAGAAGGGGGGCAAGTTCTTTCGCGTACTCTGTGTAGAGTCGAACTGGTATCCCGTCAGGTCCAGTGGACTATCCTCTGTTGAGTGATTCCAGTTGCTTTTCTATTCCTTGGACACTTATTTCGATGTCAGCCATTTCTTCGTTTGTGCGAGGGTTTAGAGAAGGAACTGCAGTGCGGTCTTCCTCTGTGAAACAGCTTTGGAAAAAGGTGTTTAGTATTTCAGCTTTACGCGTGTCATCCTCTGTTTCAATGCCATCGTCATCCCGGAGTGTCTGGATATGCTGTTTCGAGCCACTTACTGATTTAACGTAAGACCAGAACTTCCTAGGATTTTCTGTCAAGTCGGTACATAGAATTTTACTTTCGAATTCACTGAACGCTTCACGCATAGCCCTCCTTACGCTAACTTTGACATCGTTTAGCTTCTGTTTGTCTGAGAGGTTTTGGCTGCGTTTAAACTTGGAGTGAAGCTCTCTTTGCTTTCGCAGTAGTTTCCTAACTTTGTTGTTGTACCACGGTGGGTTTTTCCCGTCCCTCACAGTTTTACTCGGCACGTACCTGTCTAAAACGCATTTTACGATTGCCTTGAACTTTTTCCATAAACACTCAACATTGTCAGTGTCGGAACAGAAATTTTCGTTTTGATCTGTTAGGTAGTCTGAAATCTGCGTTCTATTACTCTTGCTAAACAGATAAACCTTCCTCCCTTTTTTTATATTCCTATTTACTTCCATATTCAGGGATGCTGCAACGGCCTTATGATCACTGATTCCCTGTTCTGCACATACAGAGTCGAAAAGTTCGGGTCTGTTTATCAGTAGGTCCAAGATGTTACCTCCACGAGTCGGTTCTCTGTTTAATTGCTAGAGGTAATTTTCGGATAGTGCACTCAGTATAATGTTACTCTATGCTCTATCCCTACCACCCGTCCTAAACATCTGAGTGTCCCAGTCTATATCTGGAAAATTGAAATCTCCACCTAAGACTATAACATGCTGAGAGAATTTATGTGAAATGTATTCCAAATTTTCTCTCAGTTCTGCCACTAATGCTGCTGAGTCAGGAGGTCGGTAAAAGGAGCCAATTATTAACCTAGCTCGGTTGTTGAGTGTAACCTCCACCCATAATAATTCACAGGAACTATCCACTTCTACTTCACTACAGGATAAACTACTACTAACAGCGACGAACACTCCACCACCGGTTGCATGCAATCTATCCTTTCTAAACACAATCTGTACCTATGTAAAAATTTCGGCAGAATTTATCTCTGGCTTCAGCCAGCTTTCTGTACCTATAACGATTTCAGCTTCGGTGCTTTATATCAGCGCTTGAAGTTCCGGTACTTTACCAACGCAGCTTCGACAGTTGACAATTACAATACCGATTGCTGCTTGGTCGCCGCATGTCCTGACTTTGCCCCGCACCCGTTGAAGCTGTTGCCCTCTCTGTACTTGCCCAAGGCCATCTAACCTAAAAAACCGTCCAGCCCACGCCACACAACCCCTGCTACCCATGTGGCCGCTTGTTGCGTGTAGTGGACTCCTGACCTATCCAGCGGAACCCGAAACCCCACCACCCTATGGCGCAAGTCGAGGAATCTGCAGCCCACACGGTCGCAGAACCGTCTCAACCTCTGATTCAGACCGTACACTCGGCTCTGTACCAAAGGTCCACAGTTAGTCCTGTCGACGATGCTGCAGATGGTGAGCTCTGCTTTCATCCCGCTAGCGAGACTGGTAGTCTTCGCCAAATCAGATAGCCGCCGGAAGCCAGAGAGGATTTCCTCCGATCCATAGCGACACACATAATTGGTGCTGACATGAGCGACCACCTGCAGATGGGTGCACCCTGTACCCTTCATGGCATCCGGAAGGACCCTTTCCACATCTGGGATGACTCCCCTCGGCATGCACACGGAGTGCACATTGGTTTTCTTCCCTTCTCTTGCTGCCATTTCTCTAAGGGGCCCCATTACGCGCCTGACGTTGGAGCTCCCAACTACCAGTAAGCCCACCCTCTGCGACCGCCCGGATCTTGCAGGCTGAGGGGTAACCTCTGGAACAAGACAAGCAGCCATGTCAGGCCGAAGATCAGTATCAGCCTGAATCAGAGCCTGAAACCAGTTCGTCAAACTGGAGAGGCATTCCGTTCAGCCCTCTGGAATGTCTTTCGCCCCCTGCCACACCTTGAGACGACCTCCCACTCTACCACAGGTGAGGGATCAGCCTCAATGCGGGCAGTATCCCAGGCAACCACAGTCGTAGTCCGAGCGGGGGATGCATGGGACGAGCTGGCCGTCCCCGACAAACCCCCATCCGGACCCCACAGTGATGCCCATTGGCTACAGCCTCAAGCTGTGTGACCGAAGCCAACACTGCCTGAAGCTGGGAGCGAGGGGGTGCCAACTCGGCCTGCATCCGAACACAGCAGTTGCAGTCCCTATCCATGCTAAAAACTGTTGTGCAAAGAATGTCCGAACTAATCAAGAGCGCAAACAAATCGACACAAAATTTAAACGGTTATTAAAACATAAGATTGCCTAGTAAATGCAGTAATGCTGCTACTTGCGCACTGCTGACACACTGCTCGGCGGCGGAAGGACACTACGCGATTTTACACTGTTCAGGTACTAAAACGCGATGCTACAACTCGCAAATACTATAATACGTCCGAAATTTATGAATTAAACAATGCAAGTACCAAAAACGCGCAAAGAAATTAAGAATTAAACTATGTAACAAATGAGTGAGCTAGGAGTATAAGACTTGCTGCTGCAGCTGCTTATCCAACGGCGGCAGGGAGCATAGCCAGCATGGTAGCCAGCCCGTTTGGTGAGGTCGCTATATACCCTTTTGGTTGAGCTCCCTGAACACACAGGGATCACACTTCTGTGACCACCTCACGCAAGCCTTGGAGTGGTTGCTCGTCACCCTGGGCCATCGGAACTTCCGGCAATGGCCGTTGTGCCAGATGGCCCTTGCTGTGTCTGGGTGGCGCCCATGAGGAGAGCTCCTGATTGGAGTGGGTGGTATTAGGGCGGACTCTACGCAAATGAAACGCATACCGGTCCAGAACTCTGGCCGTTCTTCTGCAGCTATCTCTCTGCGTGGAACTGATCCTTCTAGTGCTGCTTCCCTTGCCCGTTTGGCCTTCCCTTCCATGGCTACCCCCTGGGAAGAGGGTCTGGCCCGTTGGCTGGGGGCAAAGCCTTTCCCCCGTTATCTGGTTTGAACCACGACTGAATTGGATACTTTCACCAATACCAAACCACTATTCTTTTTGGAACACATTGAAGACAAGTTTGGCGAAGTGGACTCCCTGAGCAAGATGCGGTCGGGTTTGTTGCTGATCAAAACTGCTTCAGCTGCCCAGTCTGCGACCCTTCGTGCTGTACCCATCTTGCCACAATTCCTGTGTCCATTACCCCCCACCAGTCTCGAAATATGGTTCAATGTGTGATTTTTCACAGGGGCCTCATCCTTCAAACTGATGAGGAACTTCGGGACAATCTCGGACGGCGGGGTGTTCGCTTTGTTCGGCGTGTTCAGAAGGGCCCTAAGGACAATCACATTGATACCGGTGCCTTTATCCTGGTCTTTGAAGGGGATACCCTCCCTAAGAAAGTAAAGACTATGGTTTATCGATGTGATGTGAAGCCATACATCCCACATCCTATGTGGTGTTCTAAGTGCTTGCGTTTTGGACGCACGTCTTCCCGCTGTTCACAGGCCCCTCTCTGTGGTGACTGGACGTCCACTCCATGAGGGGAGTCCCTGTGTTCCCCCTCCTGTGTGTGTTAATTGTCATGGCAATCATTCTCCATGTTCACTAGATTGCCAAGTATACAAGAAGAAAAAGAAGATACAGAAGTCCCTTGATCGTTTAATCTATACAGAGGCACGTATTCACCCTGTGTCCATGACGTCTAGCTATGCTTGTTACATCTTCACCCCTTGCTCCCCCTTCCCTACCCCAGTCCTAGACCCCTCTCCTCCCCTCTCCCCTGTGGCTCCCACACCTTCTCCTCTGGGCGCTGCTCCCGGGATGCCCCTTCCAGGCACCTTTCAGGCCAAAGGTCTGCTGCCACGCAACGACCGCGAGAACCGCGGTCTGTCGGCCCCCAGGTCGCCCGATCTCTTTCTGTTCCTGATCTTGCGGCAGCTGGCTCTTTTATGCCACACAACCCTCCTCGATCTCAATCCGAAAAGAAGAAGAAACATAAATCCCGGGACAAGGAGTATCTGGTGTCACCAAAGATCCCATCCCTGGCTTCACAACCAGATTCTGACCTGTTGTTCATGGATGTCGCCCCCTCCTTGCCTGTGACAGGTGGTCACCTGGCACTATGACTGGCTTTAGCCTGTTCGGCCCCCATTTAAATCATCATTCTGTGGTTATACAATGGAATTGTAATGGATAACACCGTCTCCTTCTGGAATTGAAATCCCTTATTTCGTCTTACTCTGCAGCTTGTGTGGTTCTCCAGGAATCTCATTTTACTGATGCTCACTCACCAACCCCCTGTGGGTTCAGTGTTTCCTGTCGAAATCGGGTCGGACCCCTGTGGGCTTCTGGTGGCGTTTGTACGTTGGTCCGTACAGACATTGCTAGCACGTGGTTCCTCTTCAAACTACATTGGAAGCGATTGCTGTTAGGGTCCACCTGGACTCTGAGGTCGCGGTTTGCAATCTTTATCTCCCTCCACACAGGACTCTTACACCTGCTGCCTTAACCACCCTTCTTCAGCAACTTCCTCCTCCCTTCCTCCTCCTTGGGGATTTTAATGCTCATCATCCCTTGTGGGGCAGTGCATTTCCTTCTAGACGATGTCTTCTCTTACGTAGATCAGTTCATTACAGACCACGACTTGTGCCTTCTTAATGATGCCTCCCCTACTCATTTCAGTGCCGGTCATGGTACCTTTTCTGCCATTGATCTTTCTCTTTCTTCTCCCTCTCTCCTCCCTTCATTACACTGGTCGCCACACGACGGCCTTTGTGATAGTGACCATTTCCTGTTGATTATCTCTCTCCCTCCCTTCCCGCTCCCTGATGGACAGGTTACCTCGTTGGTTTTTCCAACGCGCCGATTGGCCTCTATACATTGCACAGGTCATGTTTTCTCCCTCTTTGTTGGGTTGTATTGATGATGTCCTACGTGACGTGTCTGACGAGATTGTTCGCGCTGCTAGCCTTGCTGTACCGCTCTCACCTGCACCATTTCATCGCTGGCAAGTCCCGTGGTGGAGTACGGCCATTGCCATTGCCATCTGTGATCGCCGTCGAGCTTTGCAACACCTGAAGAGGCACCCACCCCTTGCCAGCCTTATTACCTTTAAACGCCTTCGCACTACAGCCTGTTATTTAATCAGACAGAGCAAACGGATATACACTGCACAGGTCGAGTTTTTTCCCTCTTTGTCGGGTTGTATTGATGACGTCCTCCGTGACGTGTCTGACGCGATTGTTCGCGCTGCTAACCTTGCTGTCCAGCGCTCATCTGGACCACTTCGTCGCTGGCAAGTCCCGTGGTGGAGTACGGCCATTGCCATTGCCATCCGTGATCGCCATCGAGCTTTGCAACACTTGAAGAGGCACCCATCCGTCGCCTGCCTTACTACCTTTAAACGCCTTCGCGCTAGAGCCCGTTATTTAATCAAACAGAGCAAGCGGATATGTTGGGAACGATTCGTTTCTTCCCTTGGTTCCACTGTCCCTCTGTCACGGGTATGGGCTAAACTTCGCTCTCACCAAGGTTGCTATCGGCAGTCCACCCTCCCAGGCCTTCACCTCCCAGATGGCATTTGTTCTTGCAGAACATCTTGGAACCCATTTTTCAGTGGCGTCAGAGTCAGCCTCCTATTCAGCTGCTTTCTTTCATCAAAAACAGCTGGCTGAAGCTTCCACCTTATGTTTCACCCCTTGTGAGTCAGAATCTTAAAACGAACCTTTTACTGAATGGGAATTTCTTTCTGCTCTATCTTCTTCTCATGATACGGCCCCTGGCCCAGATTCCATTCATAACCAACTGCTTCAACATCTCAGTGCTCCATAACGGCAACATCTTCTTCGGGTGTTTAACCATATCTGGCTCCAGGGTGACTTCCCTTCTCAGTGGAGGGATAGCATTGTGGTTCCTGTCCTTAAGCCTGGTAAGAACCCCCTATCTGTTGACAGCTATCGGCCAATTAGTTTGACCAATGATGTTTATTACTTGAACAGATGGTAGCCCGTCGGCTCACTTGGGTCCTCGAATCTCGGGGTCTATTGTCCCCTTACCAGTGTGGCTTTCGAGAGGGACGATCTCCAATCGATCATTTACTTCGCTTGGAATCCGCAGTTTGGCAGGCTTTTTCCCAGCGCCGCCATTTGGTTGCAGTGTTTTGAGCTTCGCAAGGCCTATCACATCTTACCCTTCATCAGTGGGGTCTTCGGGGCTCACTCCCGATTTTTATCCGCCAGTTCCTGATCCATCGGTCATTCAGAGTTCGAGTTGGTACTGCTTTTAGTTCTCCACGGACCCAGGAGACGGGCATCCCACAGGGTTCTGTCTTGAATGCCCTTCTTTTCCTCATTGCTATCGATGGGCTTGTGGCCTCTGTCGGTCCCTTGGTCGCCCCTGCCCTGTATGTGGATGATTTCTGCATTTGGGTTAGTTCCTCCTCGATGGCACCTGCAGAACGGCAGCTCCAGGCGGCTATATGGCGTGCCTCTGCACGGACCCTCTCACACGGGTTTCAATTCTCTCCTTTAGAATCGCGGGTGGTCCACTTCTGTCGCCGTACTATGGTCCACCCTGATACAGAGCTCAATCTCGCTGCACAACGATTGCCTGTGGTTCCACAGTTTCGTTTCCTGGGTCTTCTCTTCGACAACAAGCTCACTTGGCTGCCCCATATCAGACTCCTGAAGGTAGGATGTTTCCGTAAACTCAATGTCCTTCGCTTCCTAGCCGACTCCTCTTGGGGTGCGGACCGTTCCCTCCTCCTCTGTCTTTATTGTGCTCTAGTTCTGTCTCGTTTGGACTACGGTTGTCAAGTTTATGGTTCAGTTACTCCTTCCACACTGCACGTGCTGGATCCAGTCCACCATTGTGGTATCCGTATGGCCACCGGTGCCTTCCCTACTAGCACTGTTGATAGTCTTCTGGTTGAAGCTGGGATTCCCCCCCCCCCCTTTCTGTTCGGCGGTCCCAGCTTCTGGTGTCTTATGCCCTCACTATCCGTCCTTCGCCCACTCATCCTTCCTATTCTATCCTGTTCCCAGACCATGGACGTCGCCCACCCGACTCCCGCCCTCGGGCGGGTTTACCGGTTGGGCTGCGCCTTGCGTCTCTTTACGTGATTTTCAGCTTCCTTCTTTGTCCTGTCTTCCTCGCTCCCTCCCCTCCTCCCCTCCTTTGTTAGTTCCTCGGCCTCGACTTCGGATGGATCTCCGCCGCGGTCCGAAAGATTCCATCCCACCAGTGATGTTCCGTTCCTTTTTCCGCCAAATGTTATGGGAGTTTGGGGATGCTGTTGTTTTTTACACTGATGGCTCTAAATCTGATCATGTTGGGTATGCCTTCACGTCCTCTGTTGGAACGGAAAATCATCTGCTGCCACCTACATGTGGGGTGTTTACTGCGGAATTGATGGCAATTTCCTGGGCCCTTACATTTATTAAACAGTCCCAACACAACAGCGTTTTGTGTTGTAGGGACTCGATGAGTGGCCTTCTTGCTATTGACCGGTGTTTTTCGCGCCATCCCTTGGTCTCTGCCATCCATGACCATCTCGCTGGTATTCACTGTGCTGCTTGTTCCATTGACTTCCGTTGGGTCCCTGGCCATAAGGGTATCCCGGGAAATGAGCTCGCTGATCGTTTGGCTGGGGGAGCAGTTACTTACCCCCCGTTTTCTGTAACCCCTCCTGCAGCGGATTTACGGCTTCACATCAAATCCCACTTCGCACAGTCATGGGCCAATTCTTGGGAGGCTACTCCCCTGTCTAATAAACTTCGTGCAATTAAGATGACACCAGGCCCATGGCGTTCTTCCTTTCGCGTCTCCCGAAAGGACTCGACCACACTGTGTCGTCTCCGCATTGGCCATACCAGGCTGACCCATGGTTTTCTTTTGCGTGATGAGCCACCCCCGCTATGTGGTTGTGGAGCCTTCCAGTCGGTGGCCCACATTTTGGTTGAATGTCCCCTTCTTTTGGCTCTGCGTGCTAAGTACACACTCCCCCACACTTTACCTTTGATGTTGGCTGACGAATCCCGAATGGTCTCTCTGGTTCTCGGTTTCCTCCGGGAGAGTGGTTTTTATTCTCAGTTTTAAGGTTTTTAATCTCTCTCTGGTGTTGGGGCAGGGCGGTGAGTGTTTGGGTGTCCCCCACTGTAGGCAGTGTTCAGAGATTCCCGATTCACCTCCCTGACCGGAATACTCTTTTCTTCCCCTTTTACTCTTTTTTACCCCTTTTTTTTAAGTCTTGGTTAGTCTTTCTATTCCCATATGTACTTTCTGCATTATAGCAGTTGTACCTTTTAAGTCACAGGTGGTCTTGCCTATGCTGATTCAGCATAGTGTTGGGTTCGTTCTCTTGCCGACTTCCCTCGTTTGCTTTTTACCAATGACAACGTGACTGCCCTTTTACGTTTTTTTATTGTTCTGACTTTTCTGAGATGTCCCGTTAGCAGAATGGAGTCTATTTGAAACAAGGGACTGATGACCTTGCTGTATGGTCCCTTAAACCTCAAACAACCAACCAACCAAAACCCCCCCCCCCTGCAGGTTGGGGGTAAGAATAGACCCAAGGTATTCATGCCTGTCGTAAGAGGCGACTAAAAGGAGTTTCAACCATTTCGGCCTTCCATGTGATGGTCCCCCTTGGGGTTTGACCTCCATTTTTCAAAATTCTACAGAAGTAAGAGCCTTTTGGGGAAGGACGCCTTACGTGGTGTTCCACTGGTCCTCAGTGCACTAAGACCTTGGCACTCAGCATTGTACCGGCGTTGTAACCATACCCACTATTCCTCAAATTGGGCCTAAACGCCTGATGGGTTGTACAAGTTACGCCCATAGTGCGTCCCCATCTGCACCTACGATCATGATGGACTTTCCATGGCACCAGAAATCCAGCACGGTAGCCAGCCCGTTGTGGTGGGGTCATCATGTACACTCTAGGTTGTAGCCCCCTGACAACACAGGGATCGTACTGCCGATACCTGAGCTGCACTCTCCCCACGTCGGCCAAGGAGTAGATGCCCGTCTCCTTGGGGCATCAGGACTCCCAGCAACGGTCATCCTGCTAGGTGGCCCTTGCTGACGCTGGGTGGCGCCTGTGGGGAGAGCCCCTGTTCGGAGTGGGTGGTATCGGTGCGGACGTTTCACAGATGAAACGTCAACATGTATCAGGTCGGTGCCCTTTCCCCCTTGGCCACTCCCTGGGAGGAGGGACAGGCCCGCCGGCTTGGGGCGAAGTACTTCCCCCGCTATTTGGTCTGTTCTCGAACCGATGGGGGGACGTTCGCCACCTCCAAGCCCATGTTCTTTGTTCAGCACATCGAGGACATCTTTGGGGAAATCGAGCTCTCAGAAAAATGCGTTCGGGGTCCGTTCTTATGAAGACCACCTCCGCCACACAGTCGGCGGCGCTCCAGGCGTGCGACCGCCTAGGGGACATCCGTGTCCATTGTCCCGCATCTGGCACTAAATAGGACGCAGGGGGTTATTTTTCATCGAGACCTCCTGCTGCAATCTGATGAGCTCAGGGCCGACCTGGAGCGCAGAGGCGTGCATTTCGTCCGGCGAATCCAGCGCGGCCCCAAATACCATCGCATAGACACCGGGGCCTTTATCCTTGCCTTCGAGGGGGACGTTCTCCCAGAGAAGGTGCAGGTGATGTGCTACCGGTGCGACGTGCGACCTTACGTCCCGCCTCTTATGCGCTGTTTTCGATGTTTGCGCTTTGGCCACATGTCGGCACGGTGTGAGGCTGAGCCCATTTTTGGCGATTGTGGACGTCCTCTTCGTGAGGAACATACATGCACCCCACCACCTTGGTGCGTTAATTGTCCTGGCATCCACTCGCCTAGATCCTCAGACTGCCCCGCATATCAGAAGGAGAAGAAAATACAAGAACTCAAAACTTTGGATTGGCTCTCTTATTCTGAGCCCAGGAAGAAGTATGACCGCCACCATCACGTGCCGTTGACCACTTCGTTTGCCTCAGTTGTGTACACTCCTTCCTCAGTATCCTCACCCTTATCCTGTCCCCCCTCCGCCTCCTCCCCCCATCCGGGTCTCTGCCTCCTCCTCCCAAATCCGTCCCTCCCAAATCCTCCTCCCCCTGTGGCCCCCGCCCCCTCTGCCCCAGGGGCCACCCTTCCTCCTCCTCCTCCACCCCCCCCGCCGCCTGAGAAGCGATCCTCTTCTCAGGCGTCCATCGGGGAAACGTTCCGGACCCCAGCTTCCGAGGTCCGGCGTTCCAAAACGGACCCCGCGCGTGAGGACCTCCTTCGGGTCCAGCCCACCATCCCTGTGCCTCCTCGGCCTTCCAAGAAGGCCTCCAAGAAGAAGTCTCTATCCCCCTCTCCACCCCGGTGCGTTTTGTCTGACGCTCCATCCGTGAGTCGCTGCTCCCAGCCGTCCTCAGTTTCGCCGGGACACTCTGCTGCCAGGCGTTCAGCTGACCTCTCATCGGCAAACGATGCTGCCCCTCCTACACAACCAGGGACAGCGGCCGCAGCTGGCGACGACTCGATGGAACAGGATCCGCCTCCCGCCGGTTGTAGCGTTGTTCCCTCGAAACCTGGCCTCCGCGGCCGTCGAGGTGACCAGTTCTTCACCCGTTTTGTTCCCCCTTTTTTCTGACTTGCGATGGCTTTGTTACATTGGAACATAAAAGGTATTCGATCTAATCGGGAGGATTTACAACTGCTCCTCCGCCTGCACTGTCCGCTCGTCCTTGGTCTCCAGGAAACCAAGTTGCGCCCGACTGACCGTATTGCCTTTACTCACTATACCTCGGAGCGGTATGACCTCACCCCTGTGGACGGTATCCCAGCTCATGGTGGGGTCATGTTGCTCGTTCGGGACGATGTCTATTTCCATCCCATCCCATTGACCACCCCAATCCAAGCAATAGCTGTCCGTATTACTCTTTCTGCTTCTACTTTTTCAGTTTGTACCATCTACACTCCATCTGCTGTTAGTCGGACTGACATGATGCACCTGATCGTTCAGCTTCCCCAGCCGTTTTTATTGTTTGGCGACTTCAATGCCCATCATCCCCTTTGGGGCTCTCCTGCATCCTGCCAAAGAGGCTCACTCTTGGCGGGTGTCTTCAACCATCTCAATCTTGTCTGCCTAAATACTGGCGCCCCGACTTTCCTCTCGGACTCTACTCATACCTACTCCCACTTGGACCTCTCGATCTGTTCTACCACTCTTGCCCATCGGTTCGAGTGGTATGTCCTTTCTGACACCTATTCGAGCGACCACTTCCCCTGAGTCGTTCGCCTGCTGCACCACACCCAATCCCCACGTCCTTCGAGCTGGAACATACCGAAAGCTGACTGGGGACTTTACTCCTCCCTGGCGACCTTTCTGGACCACGATTTTCTCAGTTGTGACACTCAGGTCGAATACCTCACGGCTGTTATCATCAATGTTGCCGAACGTCCCATTCCTCGTACTACCTCTTCTTCACGTCGCGTTTCCGTCCCCTGGTGGAACGAGGCTTGTAGAGACGCTATCTGTGCTCGACGACGTGCTTTACGCACCTTTCGCCGCCATCCTACGTTGGCGAATTGTATTGGATACAAACAACTCCGAGCGCAATGCCGTAGAGTCATCAAAGACAGCAAAAAAGCTTGTTGGGCCTGTTTCACCAGCTCCTTTAACAATTTTACTCCCTCTTCTGTCGTATGGGGTGGCCTGCGCCGGCTGTCGGGCAATAAGGCCCATTCCTCGGTACCTGGCCTGACCTCAGGTAATGAGGTCCTCGTTGATCCTGTGGCTGTCTCCAACGCCTTCGGCCGGTTTTTCGCGGAGGTTTCAAGCTCCGCCCATTACCACCCTGCCTTCCTTCCCAGGAAAGAGGCAGAAGAGGCTCGGCGACCTTCCTTCCACTCGCTGAATCTGGAAACTTATAATGCCCCCTTTACTATGCGGGAACTCGAACGTGCGCTTGCACTGTCCCGGTCCTCTGCTCCGGGGCCAGATGCCATTCACGTTCAGATGCTGGCACACCTTTCTCCGGCGGGCAAAAGCTTCCTTCTTCGTACCTACAATCGCGTCTGGACCGAAGGTCAGGTCCCCATGCGTTGGCGTGACGCTGTCGTTGTTCCTATACCCAAACCTGGGAAGGATAGACACCTTCCTTCTAGTTACCGCCCCATTTCTCTTACAAGCTGTGTCTGTAAGGTGATGGAGCGCATGGTTCATGCTCGGTTAGTTTGGATTCTTGAATCTCGATGGCTGCTTACCAATGTCCAATGCGGCTTTCATCGCCGCCGCTCCGCTGTTGACCACCTTGTGACCTTGTCGACATTCATCATGAACAACTTTTTGTGAAGGCGCCAAACAGTAGCCGCTTTCTTCGATTTGGAGAGGGCTTATGATACCTGTTGGAGAGGAGGTATCCTCCGCACTATGCACAGGTGGGGCCTACGCGGTCGCTTGCCCCTTTTTATTGATTCCTTTTTAACGGATCGAAAGTTTAAGGTACGTGTGGGTTCCGTATTGTCCGACGTCTTCCTCCAGGAGAACGGAGTGCCTCAGGGCTCCGTCTTGAGCGTAGCCCTTTTTGCCATCGCGATCAATCCAATTATGGATTGCATTCCACCTAATGTCTTAGGCTCTCTCTTTGTCGATGACTTCGCGATCTACTGCAGTGCCCAGAGAACATGCCTCCTGGAGCGCTCCCTTCAGCGTTGTCTAGACAGCCGATACTCATGGAGCGTGGCAAATGGCTTCCGGTTCTCTGAAGAGAAGACGGTTTGTATCAACTTTTGGCGATATAAAGCGTTCCTTCCGCCATCCTTACATCTCGGTCCCGTTGTTCTCCCATTCGTGGAAACAACTAAGTTTCTAGGGCTCACGTTGGACAGGAAACTGTGTTGGTCTCCGCATGTCTCTTATTTGGCGGCCCGTTGTACACGTTCCCTTAATGTCCTCAGAGTTCTTAGTGGTTCATCTTGGGGAGCGGATCGCACTGTCCTGCTTCGCTTGTATCGGTCCATAGTCCGATCAAAGCTGGATTATGGGAGCTTCGTCTACTCGTCTGCTCGGCCATCCCTCTTACGCCGTCTCAACGCCATCCACCATCGGGGGTTACGTCTCGCGACCGGAGCCTTCTACACTAGTCCCATCGAGAGTCTTTATGCTGAAGCTGCCGAATTACAATTGACCTACTGGCGCGACGTACTGCCTTGTCGGTATGCCTGCCGGCTGTTGTCTATGCCCGACCACCCCTCTTACCAGTCCTTCTTCGCTGATTCTCTCGACCGTCAGTACGGGTTGTATGTGTCTGCCCTGCTGCCCCCCAGAGTCCGCTTCCGTCGCCTGCTTCGACAATTGGATTTTGCCCTCCCTACCACCTTCAGAGAGGGTGAGAGCCCGACACCACCTTGGCTCCAGGCTCCGGTTCATATTTATCTCGACTTCAGCTCAATCCCGAAGGAGGGTACTCTGGCTGCAGTGTATTGCTCACGGTTTGTCGAACTTCGTGCGCGACTTGCCGGTCACACCTTTATTTACACCGATGGCTCCAAAACTGACGATGGTGTCGGCTGTGCCTTTGTCGTTGGGGCCGCCACCTTTAAATACCGGATCCTCGACAAATGTTCCAGCTTTACGGCCGAGCTTTTTGCTCTCCATCAGGCCGTTCAGTATGCCCGCCGCCACCGCCATTCATCGTATGTACTCTGCTCTGACTCACTCAGTGCTCTTCAGAGCCTTGGAGCTCCCTATCCGATCCATCCCTTGATTCAACGGATCCAGCAGTCCCTCCATTCTTTCGCTGATAATGGTTCTGTCAGCTTTCTGTGGGTTCCCGGACATGTAGGAGTGCCTGGGAATGAGGCTGCGGATGCTGCAGCCAAGGCTGCAGTCCTCCTGCCTCGGCCAGCCTCCCATTGTGTCCCGTCATCTGACGTTAGTGGGGTTGTTTGTAAGAGGCTTGTGTCGTTGTGGTGGGATGCTTGGTCATCCCTCCAAGGAAACAAGCTCCGGGCAGTAAAACTGCTCCCAACTGCTTGGACGACCTCCTCCTGACCATCTCGGCGAGAGGAGGTCCTTCTGACCAGGTTGCGGATTGGGCATTGCCGGTTTAGCCACCGCTACCTGCTCTCCAGTGACCCAGCCCCGCAGTGCCCTTGTGGTCAGGCATTAACAGTGCGCCATGTTTTATTGTCGTGTCCCCACTTTAGTCAATCTCGTGTTGTCCTGTCCCTGCCATCTACTTTACCGGATATCTTAGCTGATGACGCTCGAGCAGCTGCTCGTGTTCTACGTTTTATAACTTAGACTGGCTTGTCCAAAGACATCTAACCTTTTTACTTATTTTATCAGCATCTTTGTCAGGTCTTTCTGGTGTCCCCCCCCCCCCCCCCTCCCCTTGAGTTTTACTAGATTCCATGTGCTCTAACAACGGTGACTGGGTGCTAATGACCTCAGTAGTTGAGCGCCCTTAAACCCCACCAAAAAAAAAAAAAAAACCAACCAAACCATCGCATGTGGTCTTGACTCTGCTGCTTCAGAGGTGGGATATTTCTTGCTTCCAGCATAGCGTTGGTTTCTCTCTCTTGCTGACTTACCTCATTTTGTTTTATCATTGACAACATGACTGCCCTTTTACATTTTTTTTGGCTTTTCCCTCTTATCATTGTGACTTTTCTGAGATATCACACTATCGGAATGGACCACATTTGAAACAAGGGACTGATTACCTTGCTGTTTGGTCCCTTCTAGCCAAACAAGCCCATATTCTACACATTGCTTATACACCAGGTTTAATAACTTCTGAAGCAGTTAGTGCTGAAAAACAGAGTGTGCCAGGATGGAGGAGGGAACCTGTGGGTATTCCCAGTGTGACAGAATGTGCTGCGAGCCTGGCACATGTCTCCTCCCAGCAGGCACGACAGAGGTGCTTGGAGCATGCACGAGATGTTTTTTTATATATATGTTTAGTTCGATCTGTGACCGTCTAATCCCATGGTTCATTTTGCTATCAGAATAAAGTACCGCAGTTGGTTAACATCATCTAAATTGTTCAAACACCTGTGTCAACTTTGAGGTGTATTAAGATTTCAGATACATACAACGTTCTTAAACTGTCGAAACAATGCCTTACGCTTGGTTTATTAGGCTACCATCGTGAGGTCTTCTCAGTGCAGCAGCTCGACACTGTCTGAGTGAATTTCCCTCCAGTTTTCAGATAGGGAGGGGTGTGGAAAGTGGTAGAGCGGTGGGGCTGGGGGAGCAACTGCTCCCTCTGGTGGTTATGTGAACTTGACCAGCTGGTCTCCAGACCTCATGGTAAGCACAAAAAATTTGATATTCCCGCCAATTAAATTGTATTTCCTGCCATTTTTAAAATTTTACACAATTTTCAGGGCTGGGGGTGCATTGAGCTAGGTTAGTAGAGGTAGCCCTCTTGTCCTATTTTCCTGCGATGCTAGTGTGAAGTTGCTGCATTTATGGCCGCCATATTCAATAAATTACCAACAATGCAGTTTGGGGTGATCAGTTTTGCCATACTACTGCGATATTCTAAGTTTGTCAGACTCACAACTTTGTCATTGAGTAATTATGTTATGACATAAACCACAACATAATTGTAATTTTTTAGAAGTTATTAAATATACAGGGTGTTACAAAAAGGTACGGCCAAACTTTCAGGAAACATTCCCCACACACAAATAAAGAAAAGATGTTATGTGGACATGTGTCCGGAAACGCTTAATTTCTATGTTAGAGCTCATTTTAGTTTCGTCAGTATGTACTGTACTTCCTCAATTCACCGCCAGTTGGTCCAATTGAAGGAAGGTAACGTTGATCCGTGCTTGTGTTGACATGCGACTCATTGCTCTGCAGTACTAGCATCAAGCACATCAGTACATAGCATCAACAGGTTAGTGCTCATCACGAACGTGGTTTTGCAGTCAGTGCAATGTTTACAAATGCGGAGTTGGCAGATGCCCATTTGATGTATGGATTAGCACGGGGCAATAGCCGTGGCGCGGTACGTTTGTATCGAGACAGATTTCCAGAACGAAGGTGTCCCGACAGGAAGACATTCGAAGCAATTGATCGGCGTCTCAGGGAGCACGGAACATTCTAACCTATGACTCGCGACTGGGGAAGACCTAGAACGACGAGGACACCTGCAATGGACGAGGCAATTCTTCGTGCAGTTGACGATAACCCTAATGTCAGCGTCAGAGAAGTTGCTGCTGTAGAAGGTAACGCTGACCACGTCACTGTATGGAGAGTGCTACGGGGGAACCAGTTGTTTCCGTACCATGTACAGCGTGTGCAGGCACTATCAGCAGCTGATTGGCCTCCACGGGTACACTTCTGCGAATGGTTCGTCCAACAATGTGTCAATCCTCATTTCAGTGCAAATGTTCTCTTTACGGATGAGGCTTCATTCCAACGTGATCAAATTATAAATTTTCACAATCAACATGTGTGGGCTGACGAGAATCCGCACGCAATTGTGCAATAACGTCAACAACACAGATTTTCTGTGAACGTTTGGGCAGGCATTGTTGGTGATATCTTGATTGGGCCCCATGTTCTTCCACCTACGCTCAATGGAGCACGTCGATTTCATACGGGATACTCTACCTGTGCTGCTAGAACATGTGCCTTTACAAGTACGACACAATATGTAGTTCATGCACGATGGGAGCTCCTGCACATTTCAGTCGAAGTGTTCGTACGCTTCTCAACAACAGATTCGGTGACCGATGGATTGGTAGACGCGGACCAATTCCATGGCCTCCACGCTCTCTTGACCTCAACCTTCTTGACTTTCATTTATGGGCGCATTTGAAAGCTGTTGTCTACGCAACCCCGGTACCAAATGTAGAGACTCTTCGTGCTCGTATTGTGGACGGCTGTGATACAATACGCCATTCTCCAGGGCTACATCAGCGCATCAGGGATTCCATGCGACGGAGGGTGGAGGCATGTATCCTCGCTAACGGAGGACATTTTGAACATTTCCTGTAACAAAGTGTTTGAAGTCACGCTGGTACGTTCTGTTGCTGTGTGTTTCCATTCCATGATTAATGTGAAGAGAAGTAATAAAATGAGCTCTAACATGGAAAGTAAGTGTTTCCGGACACATGTCCACATAACATATTTTCTTTCTTTGTGTGTGAGGAATGTTTCCTGAAAGTTTCGCCGTACCTTTTTGTAACACCCTGTATAACATGAGATTAATGGTCACTACAAAGAATCCAAAACCCTAGTTCTGAATGGTAATGTCTTTCATTTTGTATCCAGAGTAACAGAAGAATTCACAAATGAAAACTTATTGAATTTAATGGCAGACTAAAACTGTGTACTGGATGAGGATGTGAACCAACAGGTGTCTTGGCCATATGCAGCATGTGCTATTGAAGCAGTCTCCAAGTCTGTGACTGAGCCATGTCTACACAATATCCTTTCATCTGGGAGTTCTACTCCCGCATGATATGCTGTAAATTACAGAAGGTGGCAGATGAAAGATTGGCAGATATAAAGCTGCTGAGGTGGGCCATGAGTCACGCTTGGGTGGCTCTGTTGCTAGAGCATTTGCCCGTGTTGAGCAGAGGTCCCAGGTTTGAGCCTCAGTCTGGCACACAATTTTAATTTGCAAGGAAGTTTGATGTCACCAGGGCAGACCTCCTTCAGCTTCTTGGGTAGCTACCTCACCCATTTCTGCTACTCGGTGACTTTAATGTGCGTCATCCCCTTTGGGGTTCTCTCAGAACCTGGCTGAGAGATGCCCTGTTCGCTGATCCTCTTAATCGACTCAATCTCTTGTGCTTTAACACAGGAGCACCACATTCCTTAGTGACTTATTGCACACCTATTCCCATTTGGAACTATACTTCAGAGCTGCCCAGCTTGCCCATCGTATTGAGTGGTCTGTTTTTTCTGACAGGTACTCGAGCGAGCGCTTCCCATGTGCTATCCGTTTGCTTTCTCTTGCAGGCAAGCAATTTGTGTGTAACAACTGCATCTGAGCAGAGGGCACATCTCCCGGATGTTGGCGAGAAGCCACTGTCGTACCCATACCTAAGACTAGTAAGGACAAAAAACTAGCTTCTAGCTACCGCCCCATCCCTCTCACCAGCTGTGTTTCCAAAGTGATAGAATGTACAATTCATGCCCAGCTGCTATGGCGGCTCTAGTCTCGCAGTATACTAACCACTGCACAGTGTGGATTTCGAGCACACCGTTCTGCAGTTGACCATCTCATTACTTTGTCCACTCATGTCATGAATGATTTTCTGCTGAAATCCCACTGTGGCCGCGTTTTTCGATTTGGAAAAGGTCTAAGACTCCTGCTGGAGAACTGGTATCTTCCAAACTCTTCACAGGTGGGGCTTCCGTGGCCACCTGCCCTGCTTCCTCAGGATTTTTTAGAAGACAGACTTTTCAAGGTGCATGGAGATTTTGCCTCGGATACCTTTATTCAGGTAACTGGCGAGCCTCAGGGTTCTGTCCTGAGTGTCATCCTCTTTGTTAACGCCTCTAAACATATAATGGCCTGTCTCCCATCAGTCATCTTTGGCTCCCTTTTTGTTGATGATTTTGCTATCTATTGGAGTTGTCCACAGACCTCACGGAGTGGTCTTCAGCGATGTCTTGATTGTCTTTACTCCGGGAGCCTTGACAGTGGCTTTAGTTTTATTACTGACAAAATAGTCTGTATGAATTTATGGCGGTGCAACTGGCTTCCCCCACCATCTTGGGCTGCTGCTATTCCATTAGTTGAAACTTCGAAATTCCTAGGGCCCTTGCTCGATAGAAAACTCCTGGTCCTCCCATGTGTCTTACCTGGCAGCCCACTATATGTGGTCCCTCAATGGTACTTCCTGGGGTGGCGACCGAACCACTGCCCTCCATTTGTACCAGTCCCTTGTCCATTTGAAACTCTACTATGGGTGCTTTGTGTGTGTGTGCGCATCTATCCCTCTTACGCTGTCTCAACACTATCCACCATCGTGGCATCTGTTTGGGCATGGGCACCTTTTGCACTAACCTGGTTGAGAGTCTGTATGCCGAAGCTGCTGACCTACCACTATCCTGCCACCATCACTTTCTCCTGACATGTGTGGCCACCCATTCTATGCCTCCTTCCATGACTACTTCGATCGCCAGATGGTGTCTCCCTCCCTCTTCTGTTACCTCCTGTAACCTGCTTTCTGCAGTTGCTCTGGTGGTTTAACTTGACACTACCTGCTACTTTCCTGGAGGGTGTGAACCCTTCACCACCTTGCCTTCTAGAAGCGGCCCATGTTAACCTTGGTCTTCATTCGCTTCCTAAGGACACTACTACATCCTCGCTCTATCGCTTTCAGTTCCATGATCTTCGCATGGAACTTAGCGATAGTACCTTCGTATACACTGATGGCTCTTAGACTGACCATGGGGTCGGGTGTGCATACATCATTGGCACCTGTGTCGTTTGATATCGGCTTCTGGGCCACTCCTCAGTATTTACAGCTGAACTTTTCACCTTGTATCAGGCCGTGGAGTACTTCTGACGACACAGCCTTCTGAATTGTGTCCTTTGCTCAGATTCACTCAGCGCCCTCCAAAGTCTTTGTGCGCTGTAACCTACTCATGTGTGTACAGGAAAACTGCCACTTGCTCACTCTTGGCGGAGCCAATGTAATGTTTCTGAGGGTCCCTGGTCATGTCGGTCTGCCAGGAAACGAGGCAGCTGGCGCTGCTGCCAAGACTGCAGTTCTTGCCTCTGCCTGTGAGTATCTTTATTCCCTCCGATGATCTCTGCATTGCCGTCTGTGAGGAGGTCGTGTAACTTAGGAATCGCCAATGGTCCTCCCTTAATGGGAATAAGCTTCTGCTTATAAAGCCTCTTCTGGCACCTTGGACGACCACCTCTCGGCCCTCCCGCCGGGAGGAGATGATTTTAACTATGCTGCCTATTGGGCACAGCCTTTGTTAGCCATTGTCACTTGCTCTATTTCGCTGCCCCACCACTTTGTATGCATTGCGGCCAAATTTTAACTGTCCACCACTACCTGCAGGAATGCCTTTTTTTTTACTAATTTACGTTCCATCTTTGGTTTGCCATCTGATTTATCAGCTGTTTTAGCAAATGTCGTACGGGCTGTCGCCCGCGTTTTACCTACTTTTTATCCGCCAAAGCAATATGGTGAAGGCCATTTAATTTTTAGTTTTGGATATCCAGGTTTGTATGGTGTTTTTTTGGCCCTTTCTCTATGTCCCTAGTTCAGATGGCTCCTATCCTTTCCATTAGGACGAACATATCGTCATTTAACTCCTCTATAGTTTTGATTTGGGTGGATATGACCTATGAAAAAAAAAAATAAAACACAACACATCAAAAGACACACACATCAGTTGGCAACACTACACACCAAAAAACGCATATGTTGACCACCAAATGGAAAGCGTAAGTGAAACATGCGATGTGGCAAATGTGGATGAAAGAACGCCAAAATCGGCCAGCTGGAGTACAAAGCTAACAAATAAATCTCCAGAACCACACACATGTTAAATCGTAACACCGTACGATACAGTCACAATGCGGAACGTGGGCTACAAAAGTGCATCTAATCTAAAAAGCAAGAGAAACACGACAAAATGTAATATAACTGCATACTGTATCACATAATACGTTTATTGTATGTATAAAAAGAAACTTTGATTTCAAGCCACTGATGGTGCTTCCAATAATAAAAGAAGTGTAAACGTGTATGGCAACAAACAGCTTTCATTTAGTTGCGTAGACGGTTCATACCTCCACGAACATTAAATCTTTATGGATACATGTTGGCTTTTTTCACAGCTGTGTGACATTCCACACGCCAGAGATAAACGTCGAACAGAGTTTGCAGGAGAGCCCAACAATCGTTGTTTCACTTCACTTTTTCTTTCAATAATGACTGTAGTCTTCTGCCATGAATATCTAATACAGTTCCACTGCTCTCCATCTTGTACACTAAATTATGTGCGCAAAATTTAGGCGGTGTATGCTGCTTATCAAACCATTCAACAAACATTTTCTGACGTGTCTTGATAAAACCAGTAATCCAATATTAGTTCATAAGAAAAGCGTGCTCTACAATGGAAAGCATTTTACATTGTCACTAAAAACTGAATGTTGAGCTCCAGTCACAGGAATGTACGGAAACAAGCTTTTGCGTCTAACGATGCTGCAAAGTGCAATATTACCACGTCAGATACTACAAATAACATGGCGCAATTTCATCGCAGCTACTAAAAGTTTGTGGGGACTATTCGAGTGGGCACCCCATATTATACACCTGCATACAAGTCTGGTTATTTAGGGTAGAAATAAATGACCAAAACTCGTGGTCATATAAAACACCAAACGACGATTTATAACATACTCGTCGCAGGATGCTACTGGTAAAACCATTCGGCTTTTCATCGTTGTTTTTAAAACGCACGCCAGAGTCTAATTACGTCTGGATACAGCCATGCTCCATTACCTCCAGATAACGGTAACAGGCTCGTTGATTTCCTCCATGGGATAGCAGCTGCTGGATGTGTTTGAATGTTCCCCAAGGATCTCGTGAGCCAAAGCTGATGAAATAAAATAATTAATCTCACTACCTTAAATTTTTGTTACTACTGTGGAAGTGGACTGAGCTACACCTGATACTTGGACCAACGTGTGCACCTGCACTGAAATCTGAGACATTCAAAAACACCGCCAGAAGTGATAAAAAAATATTGGGGGCCTACACAAAGCTGCGAGCAGGTGCCCCCGTCAGGGGATCAACATTCATTTGGCGAGTATGGGCTCGGTGATCCCCGGTGTTCCTGAGATGGGGCTGGCAAGCGCTACCTGTCGTCTGTCGCCATAAGCGCCGGGCATGCTTCAGCGAGCAGTGTTCAGCTTGGCCTCAGAAAGTTGTGTGTCACAGTGAATGAGGATCTCAACTTGAGTGTCTGGATCACGAGAATAGTAAAAACCTCTCTAAAAAATCCGTCAGTCTCAAGGTGTGCTCCATGCTGATGATACATTGCAGTTTAAGTGGAACAGTTGTTAGTGGGCAACCTCTGGGGAACATGCCACACCTCAGTTGCATAAGACTTACGAAGACATGTGGGGCTCTGTCTTGTGGGACCAGCATGGATCTTACGAAATCTTCTCTTTCCAGTGGAAAGGGTGGGCCACTGGTAGGTACCAGTCCTCCAGATGTGGGCTTGGTATTGAGTAATAGAGCTCGTTCTGGTGGCCATAATGTGTTTCTTACAACTAAACAGAAAGAAGGGAGCTTTTAGAAAGTTCCGCATTTTTACATACAGAAAGGGTTAGAGGGAATCGCTGGAAGCTTAAAATATGTGAAGTGCTTGTGAAACGGATCCATGTTGGTAGAAACATCCAATTGCCAACAAGTCAAGAACATACAGAAATCTGAAACTGAGCTGCAAAACACCTTAAATCTTAGCAAAGGTGTTGTGACTTGAAGGGATCTAGTTGACATTCCCTGAGAAGAGCTGACAGGTGCATGGTCCCAGGAAGGCATCGTTGATGTAGAGAACATAAATGAAATTGGTGAATGGCGAGCTTGTTAAGTCACTCATTTATACTGACTTTCTGCTGCACAAAACTTCCAGAGCACATTAAGGCTGATTTCCCCCACCTCAGTGTGCGGCCTTATTTACCTAACCTGATGCCCTATTTTACATGGCAGCACTTCGGACACACCACCTCAGGTTGTAAGGGAGAAAATTTGGTAAGGCTGTCAATGAAGGTGTAGGTTGTGCAACTTCTCCACATCATGTACACTGCTCTGGCTATCACCCAGTCTGCAGCACGGACTGCAGAGTGTCTCTTGAAGAAAGGAAGGTACTGTAAATCAAAGCAAAGAAACGTATCTCATATGGAGAGACCAAAAATATCGGTAAGGCCATGGAACCTCTGAAGGTTGCTACCTCCTTTGTGTCCACTCTGAAGCAACCAGTTCAGAAGACCGATGCTGCTATCCAAATGGAGCTGGCTAGTATCAGCACTAGCATCTGCGTTTGCCAGTGCACTTCTGCAGTTCCTTTGAAGCGTACTCCCAAAACATCAGACAAGTCTGTTATTGCTAATGTGCAGAGCTCCCTCTAAAGGTTATCTGGTCCACCGTCCAGCAGTGCCACTACCACGGCTGTGGCCTTGGCTCCAAAGGATACCCAGGGCAACAAATAAAATCTAAGCGTCCACCATCGACAGAGTCGAAGTAAAAATGTCGACGTCCTACTGTCTGACGTCTCTTGACTCTTCAGTAGAGCTAATGGACTGGGACAGTCATCTAGTCCGACTGAGCCGCCCTCAGGGGCTCAGCATTGATTTGCTGGGTATGGGCTTGGCGAAACTGGGGTTCTTGAGTTGGGCACTGGTAAGCGCCACCATTCCCCTGTCACCATAAGCTCTGGTCATGCTTCAGGGACCACCAAGCGGTGCAGCAATGGAATGTTGTATGTCTCGGGGAATGATGATCTTGGCTTAATCGCCCGTATTGCGAGGATGGGATAAACCTCTACAAAAATACCCTCTATCTCAAGGTGTGCTGATGGGATGCGTGGTTGGTGAGATGGAACAGTCGTTAGTGGGCAATCTCTGGGAAACCTGCATCACCTCAGTTGTATAAGGCTTACTCAGGCATGTGGGGCTCTGTCTGAGTAGACCCTTATTACCCTAGTTGCCCGTGGGACCGACATGGAACCCTCGGAATCATCTTCTCCTCTCAACGGGAAGGGTGTACCGCCTGGGAGTATTCACACCCATTCATCCAAAACAAGGAGAGGCTAGTCCTAATAATGATTTGGACTGCGGTAACAGGTCTCGTGGAGTCGTGAATAATGGCGTATTTCTGGTGATAGAGGAAGAAGGGGCGTTTGAAAAACTGTCCCCTTTTATATTCATAAGGTTTTGGAAGGCAGTTCTATAACATTAAAATCTAAAACAAGCTTGCATAATGGCTCGAAACTAATAGGTCAAAGCAGCTAGACATTCTTAAGACACCGCAGAAACTGGGTGACTATGATACCATTGTTGAGATTCACAGCTCTCTCAACTCCAGTAAGGGCCTTGTCACATGTCCAGAGATCATGGACATGAACATAGCAGAAATGAAGCAGGGAATAGTCGATGTGGATCAACAGACACGCAGGAATAACAGAGCAACTGAAAACACTGCTACTTTCATTGTCACATTCAATTCTCGGACACAGCCTGAACATCGTATAGTGGGATTCCTTCGACTTATGTTCGGCCTTAGATTTTAAACCCTATGCAGTGCTATAAATTCTAGCGTTTCGGCCTTAGTCACGAATTGTGGACGTGAAGTGATCTGCAGGAACTGTGGAAAAGACGCTCATGACGCTGGTACTGACTGCCCGTCTGCAGCAATCTGCACCAACTGCTGTAGGAACCACCCAGTCTGGAGCCAAGACTGCCCTGCTTTCGCTGAAGAATACAAAATATAGGAGATAAGTGAGTAAGCGGATCCCCTATGCCGAAACGAAAAGAATAGGAGACGACGAAACCCTCTGTGGATGCCTCCTCATATTCTTCCATGGTGCAGAAATCTATTTCTAAGGCGGACACATCGACACAGACGACAACTGATGTGCTTGTATCCACCACACGCACCTGTACTTGTACGTGTACATGTCAAGGGGAAAAACAGTAAGGAAAAACAATCGAGGCAGTTGCACCAGGAAGACCAACAACGGTTCCACAGCGAGCAACCAGAAGGAACAAGAAGAGCAGAGTGCCTCTCGAGGCCCCTTTCCCCTCATCCTCAGAGGGACACGGTGCAGGGAAAGGCTCATGACGTTTGGCTCGAAAGCTGGCCTGAGCCCTGTCGGACGTCATTTTTTACCATCTGACTGATGAGGATATAATCGTTATGCCTTGTATCCAGGCAGCCCCTCCACTCCCCCTCGCTCTTAAAGTGCTTAACCTCCCAGAACAAAGATAGGGATGAATTAAAACCACACCAATGACATGGCTTCCACACTACAGTGGAACATGAATGGGTTCGGGACTCGTGGAGGAACTGAAACTCATAGCACAAGCACGTCCCTAGTGCTTTTGTTTACGAGACACACATTTTAAAGATACTGGTGTCCCTGTGCTACAGGGATACACGCTATACTGCAAGGATGACATATAAGGGCAAAGGGCCAAGGCAGGTGTCGCAGTGTTCGTCAATAATGCGCACCACAACTCTCGTATCCCCTTCGCTGCTGACCTGCAAGCAGTTGCAGTACCAATTAGTGAGTGTTGAACGATTACTGTCTGCTCACTCACCTCCGCAAGATGTACTAGACTATGAGCCTCTCACGGATCTTATCGCACAACTTCAGCAACTATTCCTCCTCCTGGGAGACTTCAACGCCCATCATGTCCTGTGTGGGGTTCGACCAATACTTGCTCTTGGGGTCGGGGTGATGCTATAGGCAGGGGTTTCGTACATAAACATCACTGCATTGGCACATTCTTAGATATCAGTAAGGTGAACGATACTGCTTGGAGACACTGTATTCTTGCACAACTGTATCAATGGGCTTTCGTGGCCACCTAACCGTCTGAAGGTTTTATGAGCAGACTTGTTCACTCACTGTCAGTTTCGAGCAGAGAATACAATCACTCAGAGCAGTGTTCAAAGTGTTACCCTCTTTGCCATAGCCATAAACCGTAAGTCTATGTTACTGTACTGTACAGTGATACTTATTTGTGGGCGATTTTGCTGTTTTCTGTACCTCCTCTGGTGTTGTAACAGTGAGCCGTCAGTTGCAACTTAGTGCAGAGATTACAGGAGTGGGCTTCAAAGAGTCGTTTAGTTTTCTGCATAAAAGTGTGTGCGTGTGTGTGAGTTTAATTGTCTCGCCGTATTTTGAATTTACCTGGATTACATATGAGGGACACCATCCCGAATTTGAGACTCGGTGAGGTTCCTGAGCCTCTTTGATTCCAGATTGTCGTGTTTGCCTCACCTGAGGACTTGGAAGCCAGAACCCTGAAGACACTGAACATGAAGTGCCTTAGCCACAGGTCATGTGGGGGCAGAGAGGCCATGTCTCCCAATTTTATAGTGCCTTCGTGTGCCTGTAGCTGGACTACAGGTGCACGGTATATGGATTAGTGAGGCCGCCTCATTTGAGGATCATTGTCATTGTCCACTATAAAGAGCTTTGGCTGGCCATGGGTACTTGCAGGAACCGTCCCATACTGAGCCTGCAGAATCGCCACTTACCATCCAGCAGCAGCTCCTCATGGTGCGTCAGCCATGCAAGTTCCTCAGACTTCGCCCACGGCCGTCTGGAATTCATCCTTGAGGAGCACGCGTAGGGACTCAGTTGTTCTCTGACGTCTCCGAGTTGGACATAGGCGATTGACCCACAGCTAACTCCTTCGCCTTGAGAACCCACCCAAGTGTCGCTGTGATGCAGGGCTGACGATGGTCCATCTTCTGATGGACTGCCCCCTTTTAGCCCCCTTGCGGCAGTCCTTTAATTTACCAGCTGCAATTCCTATAATTCTAGGTGATGATGCCTCTATAGATGACTCAGTTTAACGTTTTATCCCTGCAGCTGGGTTTCATCACTCACTCTAGCGTGGGCGCTCTTGCATGATTTCTCAGGCTACACCCACTCCAGCGACTTTTAATTGTGACGTGGATTCCAAAATAGTGTCTTTTATGGTAAAAAGTTGTGTTGGTGCCTCTATCAACGCTTTCCAGCTGGAGGTTCTTCGTTTGTAGTTGAGTGGTTGACCTTTTACCTGATCCATCAACCACTATTGTCGGTTTTACTCTAGTCAACTATTTGCTTTGCTCCTTTTAAGTGTCCTCTATTTTGTGTTACTGCGGTGTTCATTTTAGCTCTGTACCCCTTGGTGTTCCCTCCCTCTGGGTCCAGAGTTTACGCTTTTCCCGTATAGGCATTTTACAAGTATGTCTGTTTGGAGCAGGGGACTGATGACCTCGATGTTTTGCCCCTATCAAACCCCAGAACCAGCGACCCTACCATCAACCCCCCCCCCCCCCGCCCCCTTATCTGTGTGCGTCTGGCTGTGTGCGTCTGGTGCATCTCTATGAGAACTGACACACTAATTGTATCTGGTGATGTGGCACATACGTAGGGGGGCACATGCCCCCCTCCCCCCAATTGTGAAGCCACGCATAGTGCTGCCATCCATGCCACCCCCGCCAGTCAGTCCGCATGCTATTCATTCATTCATTTCTTCATTCAGTTAGCTCAACTGAATTGAGTTATCAAGTAGTTGTACTTACCTATGTAGCACGCGTGTCCACATTATTGTATTTTATACATTTCTGTCTGACACACCGATAGCTAACACACATGTGTGAGAAAAGTCACGGTAATTCTAGTGATCTGAATACAGTAGAAAGAAGGTTAACATTGCGGTATACAAAAACATGGCTGAGGTCGATAATGGAGGAGGATCAACTTCATGGCTTAGCTCTGTTGAACACTCATCATGACATTGGTTGTCCTATTGCCAAGAAGAGTAGACGCCTAGAATTTATTATTTTAGGAAGAGAACCACATTGGAACTTTTTGTATCATAAGATGGCATTGTCTTGTAAATGTGTACGCACGACAAAAAAGTTTTGTCACCCAGGTTCACGGAACTCCTGAAGATAAACATGGACTGTGGATGTTGTATCACAGACAGCCCCTTCGACTGTTCAGAGATGTCACAAAACCTTCACAAAGATGTAAACAACCATGCACAAGCAGCACCTATTAGACGGAGTCTGTCCAATAGCCGATCAGTTCGTCATTCCACCAGGAAGGAGGTACATTGCTCGTGTTGTCTGCATTGTTACTTTGTGCCAGGAAGTGTTCTCAACAAGGGAAGTGTCCAGGTGTCTTTGAGTGAACCAAAACAATGTTGTTCAGACATGGAGGAGGTAAGGAGACAGGAACTGTTGACCTACCTCACACAGGCCGCCCAAGGGCTACTACTGCAACAGATGACTGCTACCTATGGATTATGGCTCTGCGGAACCCTGACAGCAATGCCACCATGTTCAATAATGCTTTTCATGCAGTCACAGGACGTCTTGCTATGACTCAAACTGTGCGCAATAGGCTGCATGGTGTGCAACTTCACCCCCGACCACCATGGTGAGGTCCATCTTTGCAACCAAGATAGCATGCAGCGTGGTACAGGTGGGGCCCAACATGCTGAATAGACCGTTTGGGAATGGCATCATTTTCTATTCACCGACGAATGTTGTATATGCCTTCAACCAGACAACTTATGAAGACATGTTTGGAGGCAACCCGGTTAGCCTGAACTCGTTAGATGCAATTGTAGCAAGGTGGAGGTTCCTTGCGGTTTTGGGGTGCCATTATATGGGGCTAGTGTACGCCATTGGTGATCACAGAAGGCACCGTAAGTGCTGTTTGATATGTGAATGCCATCCTCTGACAGTGCAACCATATCAGCAGCATATTGGTGAGGCTTCAGTCTTCAGTGATGACAATTCGTGCCCGCATCATGCAGATCTTGTGAATGATTTCCTTCAGGATAATGACATCGCTCTTCTAGAGTGGCCAGCATGTTCTCCAGACATGAACCCTATCGAACATGCTGTTTATGGATGACGTGACCCACTGACCATTCTGAGGGGTCTATGCCAAATCGCCATTGATGAGTGGGATAATCTGGACAAACAATCCCTTGATAGTACACGATGACGAATACAGGCATGCATCAATGCAAGAGGACAATCTGGACCACCATGTCTGAAGGTCTCGCTGGGTGGTGGTACAACATGCAATGTATGGTTTTCATTAGCAATGAAAAGGGCAGAAATGATGTTCATACTTATATCTAAACATGACAAACCCACAAGCAGAAAAAATAGTACACTAAAGACAACAATGCAGATAAGGGAAATGTATATTCACATCTTAATGTCTATACAATTAAAGTGGTGCAACACAAAAACTTGATGACTTGGGGTAGCGTTCTCGCTTCCCGAGCACGGGGTCCCGGGTTCGATTCCCGGTGGGGTCAGGGATTTTCCTGCCTCGAGATGACTGGGTGTTGTTTGGTCTTCATCATCATCATCATCATTCATCCCCATTATGGTCGGAGGAAGGCAATGGCAAACCACCTCCACTAGGACCTTGCCTAGCAAGGCGGCGCGGGTCTTCCACGTCGCTCCCCTACGCTCTGTAAAGGAGTATGGGACTCCATCATCATCATCATTGCTCTCTCTACCAGTTTTCTGTGCAGGTTCCGGAACTCTCAGAAACGAGACGATGCAAAACTTTTTTGGTGTGTGTATAATCAGTTGAAGTAAAAATTTGCATGTGACTTGATTATTTGTGTTATGGTAAAAGTAAAGGTAGTGAAAGATATCTTTAGCATCCCCTCCTTGAGGTTTTTCTGTATCTGCCACTGATCTGATGGACTGTTTCTGCCCACCCTGTACACATGAGAAAAATAAATCAGAAATATACTGTTAAAATGTAAGTACTGAGTATATAATGATCAGAAAGAAAATTAACATGGTATTGTATAAAGAAACAAAATGGGAAATGTAGTATTAAAGTAGTTTCCCTAGCTTTCATGTACTGGAGAGTAATAAGGCATCCAGAAAAGTACTTGGTCAATAAATGTAGTGTGCATACATATGTGCAAATAAAACAAGAAAACTTGAGTATTATTTGTAAGAAAAATTAGCTTTGTAAGGAAACCACTGCATGTGACAGTTTTGTAGGGAAATATTATTAATAAACAATAACAAAAGATAGTAAATAGAAATGCATTGTCTACATCAAATGCTTAACATTGTAAATAAAAATGAGAAATGTTAATAAACAACAAAGATAAGCATGTATTGTGAAAACAGTTGTTCATAATCTGTTACTGAATTTGTTATATAATAATCAGTTCCAATCCCTTCCACTAGATAATTATTGGTTATAGCAGGCCTGAAGATCTCCCCATAAATACTCAGACCTCAAAGGGAGAAGCTTAACACAGTTGAGGATTATAGTAATGGAGGAGGGTGAGCTCTGATCTTATTTGTTAGATAGGATTCCTGCCATTTTATTGTGCTTCAGTTGACTGAGGCATGTGGAGGGGTTACTTCGCAACTTTAGGGTGTATCATGTAACCTTTGAGTTATGTCAGGAGATTGAATATAGCTTCCACAATTGCCTAGGGTGTGTGGGATTTCCCGTGGATGACTTCTTCTTTCTGTATATGTCTGTGGATCATTTCCTATAATGTTAGACACCATGTTTACATATACACTGATATATATCACAGTATTTTTGCTACGTATATGTAAATATACGTAGCAAAAATACTGTGATATATATCAGTGTATAATCACATTCATAATCTGACTTCATATAAGCTACTTACAAAATGTAATTATGTGATCTTCACTCAGAACTCTCAAGAAAAATAGAGAAAAAGTACAGTCGAATTAGCATTTTGTCATGAAATATTATTAGGTACATCATTCATAATTGAAGTGATTTTATATGTAGTTTCAAATCTGTTACAGTTTCTCTTTGCAGTGGATACTGACAAACTGTTTGATTTTTTATTTCAAGATATTCTTGAACACTGTAAAGGCAAATATTGACCAGATGGCTTTTTAATTTTCTTTTAAAAAGAGGCATATTTTGTACCATCTTGATACACTATGGTAAACTGATGTACAATGTGTGTCCAGAATTTACATGTTCTCTGTTAATTTTGGCCTACTTTGTTCTGCATGATAGTCATTTTTTCTTCTTGTATTATGTTCATGGGAACCTCTGTTCAGCAATGCAGCACAGTTTTTAGGTAGATAATTGTTTCATATACATACATACATACAAACACTGATGCTACTGTTAAAACTTTAGCTACCTGAATTTATTTCTGCAGGATTTTAGGGGATACTTTTGCAGTGTGTTGTACAGTTCTCTTTTGTAAACTTAATAATCTGTGTGTGCACATTTGCAGCATTCCCCCCAAGGCAGAATGCCATATGAGAGATGCAAATGGGCTAGTTTGTAGTACATTGTTTGTAGTGTGTGTCTATTTTCTCATTTTGACATTTTTCTCTTCAGAAATGTGCTTGAACCTGTTTTGCTACAAATGTTACTTATGATTCTCCAATGTCATATACCTATCAATTCTTAAACCTAGAAATTTATAGCTGTCTGTCTCTCCTTTAGTTGTGTGTTTCCAAGCCTGACAGTAATATTGTCAACAGTGTGGTTTTTTGTCTGATGTATCTGCAGATATATGTTGTTTTGTTTCCCGTTATAAAAACTGTTTTCCTTGAAATAATTGTTTACAATTTTTATATTTAGCAAAGCCTTCTCTTGCAGGTCATTTGTTGTAGAACTGGTAATAACAAATATAGAGTCAACATGACTACACTATCAGATACAGTTTTGGTCATATCATTGACATACAGAATGAATAGTGGACAAAGGACAGATCCTGGAGGAATCATGTGCTTCACAATTTCAAAATCTGAAAACACACTTACAGTATTATTTTCACTTTATTTCAGCACACCAGTTACTAGTTTCCAATAACAGTTGAATGTTGTATACTGCTTTCCCTCTTACACCATAACAATGGAGATTTTCTAATAGATTATTATGGTGTACACTGTCAAATGCTTCAGATAGGTCCAGAAACATATTGCAGAAGTTCCGTTCACAAAGTGCTGTAGTTAAGTGTTACGAATTCAGCAAATGCTGTTTTGAAGGATTTGCCCTTTCTGAACCCATGTTGTTCATTGTTGAGAATATTGCATGTTTGTATAAAATTTAATATTGTCATTTATTATGGTTTCTATTATTTTAGAAAGGAGAGATGTAATAGTTACAGGTCTGTAATTTCCTGGGTCTTTTTTGCAACCTTCTTAATGTATAGGGATTAATTTACTCCTTTTGAGACATTTGAAATATACCTTGTTTTAAAGATAGGTTTATCTGACTGGCTAAAGACTTTACTACCCACTGTAAACAGCATTTAATTAGTTTAGTGGATATACCATCTAGTCCCACAGTGTTTTATGTTTTTAGACTATATATTCTTCTTGCGATTTCTGATTTATTAGTTGGGGCCAGGAATTAGCATATGAAATGTTGGTTTTTATTTTGGAAGTATAATTTTGATTTACTAATGGGTCCCCAACTTCAGTAACTTTGTTTGAAGTTCTGATGACATTTTGTGCATCCCTGAATTCCCTCAGATTTAACTCCAGTGTTATCATTTCCACACATTCACCTTCCCTCTCATTTATGAGAGACCCTATGATTTTAGTGACCTCTGTTGAGGTTGCTGTCTTGTTTGAATAATATGTCAATAGTTTCTTTCATCAGTTGGCTGTATGATTTCTTCTTTTCGCTACATGCATCCCTATTCATTTGGGTTGGTCTTAGCCAACAATTTTTGTACACAATTTCCATCCCTTCCTTTTTACCTCTACTTTCATTATACTTCTCATTTATTTCCCTATGTATTAATGGTCATGAAAAATCTGTGTAATGGCCTAATGTATTTTAGAGGGATTCCCATCCTGCATCTAGGTTTTCTGTTAAGTATAGTTCACTAAAATCTTGGATTTCCAATAGCCTTTCTAGCCTACATATGTTTGTATGCTTAGTTTGTCTAAGGTCTTCAAACATTTTTTCTGGCCTTCCTATGCTGTTTGCTGATTTAACTAATACCCTATAATGGTCTACAATGGTTATGTATATGAACTGTACTGTCTGCCTGCTCTGTTGTGTATTAATGATTACATGATCTAGAAATGTTTCTGTATTTTCACAGCACCTCATGGGGCTGCCTACTGCTAAATTAAGTCCATAGGTTTTAATCAGATCTTAAGAACACCTTGTATAACAATTGTATTTCAATTGTATTTCAGTGTGTTAATGTTTAGATCACTAATTACAATTACATAATTGAATTCCCTGTTAGCCTTATCTAACAAGACTTTTAACTCACTTTGACATCAGTTTATCTGACATTGATGAATTCCCAGTGGCTATGTGGGAGAAGGGGACTGGGGGTGACCTTGAATATAAATTGGCCAAGTGGGTAATCTGACACTGGATATGCAATTTGACAACCCCTTATGGTATCCTAGACTTTGAGGTCAGATTATCTCAGCTGAAAACACACTGCTGTACTGTTGCACATTTAAATTGTGTACTGATAACCCCTGTTCTCTGGAGATGCATATACCTTCAAATCTAAAACACACACTACTGTCCCATGTACAGTCAAAGTGCATTTCACTCGTGAGTATTTTTGGGGATGGAATTTTCAGAATCATTAGTGCATATAGTAAGTACGTAATATTTCTGTAACTATGGTGTTGACTCAAGCAACCAGATTCCTGTGTAGCATCGGTAGATTGTGCAATAATTGTAGCAGGTGCCCCACCTTTCTTTGTCATGGAAGGTATCACACCTTATGGTCTTTTTGTTTTGAAATGAACTTTCCTCCTGTGTCGAGACATGCAGTGAAAGGAAGTGGATATTAACATTTTGAACATTGGGCACCTAGGGTTTAGTTCATAAAGTATACTCGACAATTTACTGGTCATCTATACACAATGAAAATCTGTTTCAGAGGGCAATTTGCCTATGAAACTCTGCAAACAGAGAGACATCAATGACCATTTTTTATATCATCATGAAAATGTGGTGTTTTTGTAACAAATTGTTTTCACCTTCATTTGTAAATTTAGTTTATTAGAATTCATTAAATTTCTCTCAGTATGAAAAATTTTCAACTGCATTGGAAATTAAATCCTGTGTCACATCAGTACCAGGGATATTATCTTAATTTTATGTTTAATTATATTTGTGACAGTAGTAGTAAATTACATTATTCCAGTGCGCAATGTGTGTTCATTTGTTACAGTCCCATCATGGAACACAGAAAAGGCCTGGAGCTGAATGTTACAGCTTCATCAGATGATGTAAGTGTTTCTGTGGGATATTAAGTCAGTACTGTGAACAAAATACACTAATTAAAAACTTAAATATGTGGTATTGATGTTGCACTATAAAACTATTCAAAAAATTAATTTTTCTTTGAAAGTGAGTTACACTTGCCCCAGTGTGAAAAATTTAAGAGAGTTTGGGAAACTGAAGCTTTCATCACAATATGCAAAAATACTAATTGGCATCTTTCCTTGCTTTTGTGGAACATCTATACTTTGAATTCAAGTTTTTAATAAGTGTTTTATATGCCTCTTTAATTTGTCCAGAAATGTACTTTTGTGGTTTCTTCACAGTTGCAAGAAGATTGCATCATACTGTTCAGAAATGTAAATTGTAGCATATAATGTCACTCCTCCTCCATTGGTCTTGAATTACATTGAACCATGAGCAGAACACATGGGCGTTCAATGAAGTCTCTCCCTTTCGCCGCCTCTCCCTTTCGCCGCCTCTCCCTTTCGCCGCCTCTCCCTTTCGCCGCCTCTCCCTTTCGCCGCCTCTCCCTTTCGCCGCCTCTCCCTTTCGCCGCCTCTCCCTTTCGCCGCCTCTCCCTTTCGCCGCCTCTCCCTTTCGCCGCCTCTCCCTTTCGCCGCCTCTCCCTTTCGCCGCCTCTCCCTTTCGCCGCCTCTCCCTTTCGCCGCCTCTCCCTTTCGCCGCCTCTCCCTTTCGCCGCCTCTCCCTTTCGCCGCCTCTCCCTTTCGCCGCCTCTCCCTTTCGCCGCCTCTCCCTTTCGCCGCCTCTCCCTTTCGCCGCCTCTCCCTTTCGCCGCCTCTCCCTTTCGCCGCCTCTCCCTTTCGCCGCCTCTCCCTTTCGCCGCCTCTCCCTTTCGCCGCCTCTCCCTTTCGCCGCCTCTCCCTTTCGCCGCCTCTCCCTTTCGCCGCCTCTCCCTTTCGCCGCCTCTCCCTTTCGCCGCCTCTCCCTTTCGCCGCCTCTCCCTTTCGCCGCCTCTCCCTTTCGCCGCCTCTCCCTTTCGCCGCCTCTCCCTTTCGCCGCCTCTCCCTTTCGCCGCCTCTCCCTTTCGCCGCCTCCAGCACATGTGGCCAATCAGTGTGATGGGGCTGATATGTACCCATCTGGCTAAGCCCCTTGGCAACACAGTGACCTGACTGCTGATGCTGAGCTGTTGCATGCTCATATACACACATTCACCACCACCACCACCACCACCACCACCACCACCACCACCACACCACCATTATTGTTTGCGTAAAATATCACATAAATTTGGCAATGTGGGTTCTCTTGGTAAGATGTGGTTGGCTTCACTGTTCATAAAAACTATTTCTGCCACTCAGTGCCTTTTGTGCTTCTGCATATCTTGGCAACATGAGAACATCCCTCTGTCCGTTACCCCCACCAGTCTTTGAATATGGTTCAGGTCTTAATGCGAATTGCAGTGGTACTGATGCAGTTATGCTGGCATTTGAGGGAGATATGCTCCTGGAGAAGGGCAAGGCTTTTGTGTTATTGGTGAGTCATGAAGCCATATGTTTTGCCACACATGTGGTGTTTATGCAGCTTGTGTTTCAGGCACATCTTCCCGCTCTATTAAATGAACATGAGTGGAGCCCTTACATTCTGCCAGCCATGTGTGTTTATTGTTCCAACCAACACACTCGATGTTCACCAGATTGCCTGTTTTACAAGAAGGGAAAAAGAGAAAAGTCCTTTGATAGTTTATCTTACACTGAGGTTCGTCAAAAAATATGACAGACTTCACCTGTGTCGATGGCTTCTGCCTTTCTCTATGGTACATCCTTTCCCCTTTCTCCGTACCCTAGTCCTCCCCCCCCTTTCCTCTTCCCTTCCCTGCAGTTCCCACGCCCTCCCCTCCACGAGCCACTCTCCCTTACTGGGCAGAGAAGTGTTAAGTTTTTGGCAAATCACTTGTGATTGGGTTCCCTTCTGGGACCTCTCCCTGGGGTCCTCCTGGTCGGAGGCCTGGTATCACAACTTGGCCATGGGACACGGTCTGTGTTCCCCAAGGTCACATGCTTTCGGCTGATGAAGATGAAGAAAAAGAAACATCTGTCTCAGGACTATGTCCGCATGGTACTTCCAGATGTGCCATCTTCTCTCACAACCTGAGTCTGTCCAATTATTGATGGATGCCACCTGTCCTCATCAGTGATGGGTGGTGATGTGGTGATGTGATTGGCTCGTCTGTTCACCATCCATTTAGATACCCACTCTGTGCTTATTCAGTGGAACGGTAATGGAAACTATCGTCACCTCCCAGAGTTGCAATCCCTTATTGCCTTTTGACAGCTTGTGCTGTTCTCCAGGAATCTCATTTTACTCATGCTCACTCACCAACCATTCACAGATGCAATGCTTTTTTGGAATGAGATTGGCCCTTCAATGGCTTGCGGTGGTGTTTGCATGTTGGTCTATATGGACATTGTTAGTACACAGATCTCACTTCATACTACCCTGGAAGAATTTGCTATCTGGGTCCACTTGGACTCTGTGGTCAGTTTTCAATTCGCCCCACTTTGATGGTTTTTGTTTGTTTACCATGTGACCCCAGCCTTTGCAGGATCTTTTCCCTTCCATGCTGGATGTTTTCCCCTTGCTAGTCTTTTTCCCCTCCCTTGGGGACATGTCAGGTGTGTTACTGGGAATGTTCAGCACTGTCTGTTGCTGACATAAGAACAGTGTCACCACGGTTTTTTGTTCCCAGGTTTTCATTCCCTTTTCCTTTCTTTGTTTCCTTTCTCTTGTCCTTCCTCCACTTCGGCACTTGGGGGTTCCTCTTTTCCTTCTTCCTCGCTGTGTACTCCTGAAGGCCTACTATGCATCTGACACATAACAGGTGATTGGGTAACATGTAAATCCCAGCCATGGGTCGACAGGTAGGGATCGCACATAACCCCTGATACAGGCGAGGCCCAGGGAATGGTGATATGCCTAAGCTGCTACCTTCCCAAATTGGCAATTGGACCCCCCCGTCAGGTGTTTGCGAGGTGTGACTTGAGGTGTGAACAATCACCCTGGTGCACCCCCTGGTGAGGGAGCACCCAGATGGAAGGAGCAGACCATTGGAGATGGTGGCAATCGTGGGTGAGGTTCTTCCAATGAAACAATTGTTTTCACAATCAATGTCTACAAAACGTAAACAGAATGAAGCAACCAATTCAAAGAACCTTCAAACTCCACCATCATTCCTAGTGGTATCATGCACTAAAGATGGTCAGTCCTTCGCAACGGTAAATCCAATTATTCAGAAAGGTGTCGATGCAATTGCCATCCCTGTGAAATCCTGCTATTTTTTAGAGTGGCACTTCGCTTTTGAGACTACTTTTGATTCTCAAGCAACAACTGCTTGCAGCTTTTCACTCCTGCATGGCTATCCTGTTAATGTTGAGGCCCATTGAACACTGAATTCTTCCTGCTGTGTTATTTATACTAGGCTGCTAGATGATCTGACAAAGGCAGACACACAAACATATCTCTCTGATCAGGCTCTCATTACAGTACATGAGGTGACGAAAAAGTAGACGCCTCGTAAGTGTCCACACTCACTCTCACTCTCTTTTGGTGGAGTGATCCTTCCATTAAAGATCAAAGCAGGTTATGAAGTTATCACAGTCAGACCATATATTTCAAATCCAATGCAATCGTATGAGTGTAATTGTAACAATCACATTATAGTCCTGCCAACACCCATCCAAACGTGTAATATGTGGTACGGATTCTCATGAGGGTGATTTCCCACCTCGTTCTGCCCATTTCATCAACTGCAATGGCAAGCATGCTCCTCCTTCCATGACTGTTCAAAGTATCTCAATGAGCGGGCTCTCCTGGAGATGGGGGTGAAGGAAAAGTGCCTCACCCAGTCGCTCACAAGTTGTTGGCTAGTGGGAAACCCTGTGTTCTACCATCTGGCACTTACAGTACCTCTGTTGCTACATCTCGTTCCATGGAGGATGTGGCCTTACAGGCATGTGACCTTAAATTTAGCACCATGGTTGTGAAATTGCCCTGCACCTTGGTAGCATCCCCCATCTGCTCCTCCAGCTGTGCAACATGCCACCAAACTTCCGCTTCATGTGGTGAAGTCAGCAGCTACACAACCAGTAGCCCCCTCCCCTCTTTTGTGGATACGTGCGTAGTGAGCACGGGACCCCGAGCTAATGTGGCCCTCCTTCCTTTCCGGGCTGCATACCTTCCTTTTCTGCATCCTTCCCCATCCCCCATCTTTGCCCCCCCCCCCACCTCTTTCCTTCCCTTTGTCCCCCTCTGGGAGTATGTTTTGTGCCTACGTCTGGAGTTGGACGCTCGAAAATGTAACACATTCTTTGCTCTCTCTGCTTGCAAGTCTTCGTCATTCCTTGCTTCGTCCTTACTTCCTTGCTTCGTCCTTACTTCCTTGCTTCGTCCTTACTTCCTTGCTTCGTCCTTACTTCCTTGCTTCGTCCTTACTTCCTTGCTTCGTATTTCCTTACTTCCTTGCTTCGTATTTCCTTACTTCCTTGCTTCGTATTTCCTTACTTCCTTGCTTCGTATTTCCTTACTTCCTTGCTTCGTATTTCCTTACTTCCTTGCTTCGTATTTCCTTACTTCCTTGCTTCGTATTTCCTTACTTCCTTGCTTCGTATTTCCTTACTTCCTTGCTTCGTATTTCCTTACTTCCTTGCTTCGTATTTCCTTACTTCCTTGCTTCGTATTTCCTTACTTCCTTGCTTCGTATTTCCTTACTTCCTTGCTTCGTATTTCCTTACTTCCTTGCTTCGTATTTCCTTACTTCTTTGCTTCGTATTTCCTTACTTCTTTGCTTCGTATTTCCTTACTTCTTTGCTTCGTATTTCCTTACTTCTTTGCTTCGTATTTCCTTACTTCTTTGCTTCGTATTTCCTTACTTCTTTGCTTCGTATTTCCTTACTTCCGTCCTTCTCTTTTCCTTACCCCTTCTCTTTACCGTACCCCTTCTCTCCACTGCGGCGTTTTAGACCTCTCCTCTTTCCTTTCCCTTTCTTTGTTTTTCCCTTTCTCTTTTTTCCTCCATTTGTGTGGCTGAAGGTCGACACACGAATTTCCATGCATAGCTCGTGACTGGGTAAAGCGTAATTCCCCACCGCGGGTAGACAGGTAGGACACGTACGTACCCCCTGGTAACAGCCAGGCACAGGGAGGGGTGATTACCCGAGCTGATACCTTCCGAAAGTGCTGATTGGTCCCTGTCAGTTTCTCGGGAGGTGTGACCTGAGGTGTGAACAACCACCTAAGGCGGGAGTGCCCTCAGAGAGGGACCCCCACAAGGGAGGAGCGCGCCATCTGAAACGCCGGTAATCATGGGGGGTACTTCCGCAATGGTTTCCTCAGCTTCTACTATGTCTGCTCACAAGCGTAAGTTCAATGAGTCTCAGCCACAGACAGTTCTTCCATCGTTGCCACAGTTCCTTGTTGTTTCTCGGTCTGATGAAGGTAACGACTTCTCCATAGTCAACCCTTTCATTATTCAGAAAGGCGTCGACGCAATTGCAGGTCCAGTGAAGTCTTGTTCCAGATTACGAAATGGCACCTTGTTGTTAGAAACAGTCGGTGCCCCCCAGGCACAAAAATTGCTGTGTACTTCACTGCTACACACCTTCCCTGTCCGGGTGGAACCGCACCGTACCTTAAATTCCTCGCGTGGAGTCGTTTATACACGCTCCCTCGATGGATTGTCTGACGAAGAAATTCAGCACTACCTGTCTGACCAGGGCGTAACGGCTGTTCATAGAGTTATGAAAAGGGTTGACACGAACCTCATTCCAACCCGCACTTTCATCTTGACATTTGACAAAGTTCAACTCCCATCGAAAATCAAAGCAGGCTATGAAATAATTTCCGTTCGCCCTTACGTCCCAAACCCTTCGCGTTGCTATTGGTGTCAGTGGTTCAATCATACCAGCCAGTTCTGTTCCAATGCGGCCAAATGTGTTATGAGTGGTAAGGATGCCCATGAGGGTGCTTGTCCACCTCCATCCCCTCGTGGCATCAACTGTATGGGTGACCACACTGCTTCCTCTAGAGATTGCCCCATTTTTAAAGACGAAAAGCTCATTCAGGAAATCAGAGTGAAGGAATAGGTGTCGACCCTTGCTGCTCGAAAATTATTCGCCAGTTGAAAGCCCACTGTGCCTCAGACAGGTAAATACAGTACTGTCCTTGCCTCTCCTCGGCCAACAAAGGAGGCGGCCGCGCAGACTTGTGACCTTACCTTTAGTGCCACGGTCGTCAGATCGGTGAGCGCAAAGATCGCCCGTTCAACCTCACCACTTTCGCCTGCCCACTCTATGGCTCACCCTTCATCGGGTTCTGCTAAATATCGAGCCCACAAGTCAGAGACCCGGACTTCCAGAAAAGAGCATACTCGTGAAGATTTTTAACGTCCCCCAACTTCACAACCATCGATTCCTCCTTCATCTAAACATCCTGTTTCCAAGAAGGCTAATAAGAAAGAGTTCCTCTCCCTCTCCGCCATGGCGTGTCTCATCTACAGCACCACCTGGCGGTAGCAGCCCTCGGCCGTCTTCTGTGTCGCCGAGGCGCCCTACTGGCGGCCGATCAACCGGCCGATCGCTGGTGGCAGGAGCTGCTCCTGAACAACCTATGGATCAGGATCTTCTGCCTTCGGCTGAATGCCGTTCCACGCTGTCGGTTGCAAGCTCCGAGCAGTCGTTGAGTTGAGGGCAACCTTGGTCACATTCTTCCATTTTCTGTCCACCCTATGTCCATTATCCATTGGAATATCTGCGGCATTCGAGCCAATCGGGATGAATTGTCGATCCTCTTAAGATACTACTCGGCGGTCATCTTCTGTCTTCAGGAAACAAAGCTGGCACTCCAGCACATGGAGGACTCGTGCTTCTTCTCCATGATACTCTCCATCATCAACCAATCCCCTTAAACACTACCTTCCAAGCTGTCGCCGTCTTTCCCTTTCTGGAACACCTTCTCTCTTTGTACTGTATACATTCCATCGTCCACACCAATGGCACGAGCTGATCTCCTTCATCTTCTTCAATGCCCACCACCCGCTTTGGGGATCTCCACATCCTTGTCCGCGTGGCTCACTACTGATAGACGTCTTCCACCAAGCGGATCCTGTCTGCCTCAATACTGGGGACCCTACATTTTCGTCTGCCTCCACGACAAATTTCTCTCATTTGGACCTTTCGGTTGGTACTGTTCCGCTAGCTCGGCGCTTTGAATGGTTCGCCCTTGCTGATACACACTCCAGTGACCACTTTCCATGTGTCCTTCGATTGCAGCCACAACTGCCATATATGCGCCCGCGACACTGGAAGTTTGCCCAAGCCGATTGGACACTTTTTTCGTCTCTAGCAACATTCGACGACAGTCACTTTCCCAGCGTCGACGATGAGGTCACACATTACCGACGTTATTCTTACAGCTGCGGAACATTCAATACCACGCACCTCCGAATTGCCCCGGCGCCCCCCAGATCCTTGGTGGAACGAGGCATGCCGTGACGCAATACGTGAGCGGCGACGTGCTCTTCACTTTTTCAGACACCATCCTACTTTGGCCAACTGTTTCCGCTATAAGCAGTTCCGTGCGCGATGCTGTCGCGTCATCCGCGACAGCAAAAAGGCAAGCAGGGACTACTTTACTAGCTCATTTAACACCTTCAATCCCTCCTCGGAAGTCTGGTGTCGGATTCGACGGTTATCTGGCCTCACTGTCGCGCATGAGACATTAGTGGACCCCGTCGCAATATCTAACTCATTATGTCAACACTTTGCTGAGATTTCGAGCTCTTCAAATTACCCGCCAGCGTTTCTCCCGAAGAAACGTGCAGCGGAAGTGCAACCTTTTGCATTCTCCTCTCAAAATAGCGAAAGCTATAATACCGTTTTCTCCATGCGGGAACTCCAACATGCACTCTCTTCTTCTCGTTCCTCCGCCCCAGGACCGGATGGTATCCACATCCAAATGTTGCTGTATTTATCATACCATAGTCTGCGTTACCTCCTTCGCCTTTATAATCAAATTTGGACCGACAGTACTTTTTCCAGACGATAGCGGGAAGCTATCGTCGTTCCTGTTCCGAAACCTTGAAAGGACAAACATCTACCCTCTAGCTATCGCCTCATTTCTCTCACGAGTAGTGTATGTAAGGTTTTGGAGCGTATGGTGAATTGCTGTTTTGCTTGGTGGCTGGAGTCCCATAGTCTTCAAACACCTGCCCAAAGCGGTTTCCGAAAGCATCGATCTGTAGTTGACCATATTGTTGCTCTCTCCACTTATATCATGAACAATTTTCTCCCGAAACGCCAAACAGTAGCAGTATTTTTTGATCTGGAGAGAGCATACGGTACCTGTTGGAGGACAGGCATCATCCGCACACTGTTCTCTTTGAGCTTTCGAGGTCGGCTGCCCCTTTTTCTTCGCGAATTTATGGCAGAGCGCACATTTAGAGTGCGGGCGAACAATACTCTCTCCCGTACTTTCTCCCAAGGAAAGGGGGAACCCCAGCACTCTGTGCTAAGTGTTGTACTGTTTGCCATTGCCATAAATCCAATTATGGATTGTCTCCTTCCTGATGTCTTGGACTCCCTCTTTGTGGACGATTTTGCGATCTACTACAGCTCTCAACGGACCAGCCTTCTTGAACGACGTCTCCAAGGATGTCTCAATTGCCTCCACTCTTGGAGCAGCGAAACAGGCTTCCGCTCTTCTCCCAGTAAGACCGTTTGTGTTAATTTTTGGCGTCGTACGGAGTGTCTTCCACCTTCCTTACATCTAGGACCTGTCAGCCTTCCGTTTTCCGACGTCGCTAAATTCTTGGGTCTTATGGTGGACAGAAAACTGTACTGGTCCTCCCACGTTTCCTATCTTTCGGCTCGCTGTCTGCGATCCCTCAACACCCTCCGTGTCCTGAATGGTACCTCCTGGAGAGCGGACCGAGTGGTCCTTCTCCGCCTCGATCGCGCCTTAGTGCCCTCGAAATTGGACTATGGAAGCATAGTCTACTCCTCTGCTCGGCCGTCTATTCTTCGGCGTCTCTATCCACCACCGTGGATTACGTTTAGTGTCTGGAGCTTTTTACACCAGCCCTATGGAAAGCCTTTATGCTGAGGATGCTGAACCCTCGCTGTCCAATCGGCGGGTTGTCCTGAGTCGTTATGCTAGCCATCTGTCTTCCATGCCTGCTAATCCAGCCCATCACATTTTTTTCAACAGCTTCTTGGATTTAGGGTATGCAGGCCGCCCTTCCTCCCTACTACCACCGGGAGTCCGCTTCCGTCAACTGCTCCATTCTCTTTCCGTCGGCTTTCCTAAAACTTTCTTGAGAACTAGGGGTACAGCACCACCTTGGCTCCGTCCCTGGACCTGCCTGCTCCGTGACCTTAGTCAGTTTCCCAAGGATGGGACCTCTTCTCTTGTTTATCGTCGAGTATTTGCTGCTCTATGTGCACAAATTTATTTACACTGATGGCTCAAAAACATCGTTTCGTGTAGGGAGTGCCTATATTGTTGGCAACACCCAAAATCAATTTCGGCTTCCCGACCAGTGTTTGGTTTATACCGCGGAGCTTTGCGCTTTTCTCCAGGCTGTCAAATACATCAGTCGCCATCAGCAGATACAGTATGTTTTCTGTTCAGATTCTTTCAGCTCTCTCCTCAGTCTCCAAGCTCTCTACCCTGTCCACCCTCTGGTCCACCGGATTCAGGACTGCCTCCACTTGCTCCACTTGGAGGCCGTCTCTGTGGCGTTCCTCTGGATCCCACGACATGTTAGTATCTGTGGAAACGAGGCGGCCGATATAACGGCCAAGGCTGCAGTCTCTCTTCTTCGGCCAGCTATTCGCATGATTCCCTTCGCTGATCTACGGAGTGTTTTATGTCGTCGTGTTGCTCTTTTATGGCAAGCACATTGTTCGACACTTCCCAATAATAAATTGCGGGACGTGAAAGCTCTTCCCTGTGCTTGGACCTCTTCGTCCCGAACGCGTCGTCGGGATCAGGTAATTTTAACTAGACTTTGGATAGGGCACTGTCTTTTTAGCCATCGACATCTTTTAAGCGGGGATCCTCCCCCACTCTGTCCCCACTGCTCTCAGCTGTGGACGGTAAGACACCTTTTACTTGACTGCCCCTATTTTACTCCTTTACGCGCCAGTCTACAGCTGTCGCCTGATATATCTTCTATTTTAGCAGATGACACGCGCTCAGCCGATCGCGTTCTTGAGTTTATTAGTGCCAGTGAAATGACGTCAGTCATTTGAAGCTCTTTTTGGGGACAACCAACCCCCTTCTATAGTGGTTTTTTAAGCTTTCCTTCGGTTTTTAGTTTCTCCAGTTTTTTGAGTTTCGTTCCCATTGCTACTGGTTTCCAGTTTCGTTTTTTACCTTTTCCTAAGTCACAGACTGGGCGCTAATGACCGTAGCAGTTTTGCGCCCTAAAACCATAACAAAAAAGAAAAAAACAAAAAAAAAGCCGTCCAGAAAGGGCATAAGGAATACTCTTGAAGACTTCCTATGTCCCTCCAGCCACCCAGTATCTGAATCTTCCTTGACTAACCGGAAAAGCTCAAGGAAGTCAAACAAAGGTGAATGGTCTCCTTCATGACCTGAAGATCCTCTTCACTGGTGTCACCACATGATACCTCCTTCTAGCCGACCTCTGTGTCGCCTGTGTACACCACCAAACATTTTTCTGCGTTGGACTCCACAGGCCGACAGCAGAAGAAAGCCGATGCTTCTGTGAACCTCGTGGAGCAGGAGCCTCCAGCTTCTGTGCCCTGTCACAGCGTGTCTTTGCAGGCTGGCTCTCGGCAGCCACTGGGGTGACAACACTTCATTTTTCCTCATGATGACTGCCTTCAATCCAACAAAGGATTTACAGCTGCTTTTAGAATCACAGCATCTACTTGTTCTCTGCTTTCAAGAAACAAAATTGCATCCTCATGACCACTTTGAGTTTCTACATTTCTTCCCGGTGTATTTTGATCTTCTCTCCCGATGTCGGCACTTACCCTTTTCCCTTAGTGACATTTACATTCCTCCATTATCCAATGTCACCAGGGCAGATTTCTTCCAGCTTATTGGGCAGTTGCCTCAACACTTGCTGTTGATGGGTGACTTCAGTGCACACCATTCCCTTTCAGGTTCTCCCAGAGCCTGTCAGAGAGGTGCCCTCTTGGCTGACCTTCTTAATGAATTTACTTGTTTGTGCCTTAACACAGGAGGCTCACATTCCTTTTGGACTCCACACATATCTGTTCCAATTTGGACCTGTCCTTCTGCACCACCCAGCTTGTTCATTGTCTCGAGTGGCCCATTCACTCTGACACATACTCAAGCAACCATTTCCCATGTGCTATATGTTTGCTGACTTCTACCCCACCTAAGTACACACCCAAATGGTAGCTTACTATGGTCAACAGTCTGCTTTACTCCTCCCTGGTGAATTGACGAAAAACATTTCGCCAGTTGTGATGACCAGATGAATATCTTACAAATGTTATTCTTACCACTGCAGAACATTCCATTCCTCAAATTTCCTCTTTACCACGCCATGTGCCTGTCCCTTGGCAGTCTTAAGCACTCTGTGATGCATGGAGATGTGCTCTCCAGGTTTTTAAATGTCCTTATACAATGGTAAACTTCATTAATTATAAACAGTTTTGTGCATAGTGTAGTTGTGTTCTTCAGGGTAGCAAAAAAGCTAGCTGGATTTCATTCAGTGGTTGTTTTAACAGTTCCACTCCCTCTTCTGCCGTGTGGACCAACCTCTGACAGCTTTCTGGGACCAAGATCCATTCCCCAATTTCCTACCTGACAGTAGCAAATGATGTCATTGTGGAACCTATTACCACCTCCATCAACTTGGGCCACCATTTCGCGGAGATTTTCAGCTCTTCCCACTATCCTCCTGTGTTTATCCATCGGAAATCAATGCAGGAGGGTCGGATGTTCCCCTTGTCTTCTCAGAATCGTGAGTGAGTGCTACAATGATGCCTTTCCTATGAGGGAGCTAGATCATGCTCTCACTTCATCCCAATCCTCCGCTCCAGGGTCAGACACTGTTCACGTTCAGCTGCTGCTGCAGCACCTCTCTCATGTGGGCAAGCACCCTCTGCTTCATACATACAACAGCATCTGGGCAGAGGGCAAGTTTCTCAGACACTGGCATGAAGTCACTGTTGTACCTATATCTAAGCCAGGTATGGACAAACACCTTACTTCTAGTTACCGTCCTCTTTCTCTCACAAGCTGTGTTTGCAAGGTGATGGAATGTACAGTTGATGCCCAACTGGTATGACTGCTCAAGTCTCAGAACTAACTAACCACAGCACAGTGTGGATTTTGAGTGCTCCACTCTGCAGTTGACCATGTAGTCACTTTGTTGACCCATGCCATGAATGGTCTTATGCAGAAATTCCAGATTGTGGCTTTGTTTTTCGATTTGGAGCAAACCTAAGACATGCTGGAGGACTGGTAATCTCTGTACTATCTACGTGGGAGGGGGGGTGGAACTACAATCAAACCTTGTAGATTTACCGGCACATCTTGACCTTTGTCTCTTGAATATTGATTCCCCCACGAACTTCTGCTTGATCGGTGGAACTTCCTCAGCAGTTGCCCTTTGCATTTGCAGCCCTTCTTTCCATCCATCCCTCTCTCTCTCTCTCTCTCTCTCTCTCTCTCTCTCTCTCTCTCTCTCTCTCTCTCTCTCTCTCTCTCTCTCTCCACTGGAGGGTCAATGATGACCTGTATGGTGGGGATCACTTCACAATCCTCCTGTCCTTCACTCAGTATCACTCCCATGGATGCCTGCCCAGATGGGGTCTTAAGTGTCAACTGGGGTGCTTTAACATTTGCTGCCACCGTCAGCTCCCTGTTGTGTGGAGATATCAGTGAGGCAGTCCAGAGTACAACTCCACTCATTCTTTTGGCAGCAGATTTGGTGCTCTCCTATCATCGGACCTTCCCCAAAGGAAGACTATACCTTGGTGGTCAACAAAAATTGGAGGCCATTAGAGGTCATAGACAGGCTCTCTAGTGCCATAACCAGCACTCATCTATGGAGCACCTTATTGCCTTTAAATGGGTCCTTGCCCAAGCCCACCACATAATAAAACAGAAACAAGCATCTTTAACCATGAGACCAGGAGCCTCTCTGCAGCAGGTTTGGGGTAAGGTCACACATCTCCGTGGATACCAGACATCTGCAGGTGTGACTGCATTAACTTGAATGGCACTGTCAACAATGACCCAGACACCACCATTGAAAATATTGCTCTGCTTTATGTCCAAGACTCTGCATCAAATAATTACCAACCAGCTTTAGTGTCCCAAAGGAGTGAGTGGCAAAAGCAATTATCTTTCGCTGTCTTCCACCTGGAGCCATATAATGCTCCATTCAGCAAGTGGGAGTTAGTGTCCTAGCTCACTGTCCTGACACAGCCCCAGGGCCAGACTGCATGCACAACCAAATAACCCATCGGCTTATTGTCAGCATCATAACCTTGCATCATAAACCGTATATGCGCAAAGGTGAGTTCCATCACAATAGTGAGAAAGCATTATCTTCCCAGTACTGAAACTGAGTAAGCACCGTATAGAGATGGGACAGTTATAGCCCAATTAGTTTCACCAATGTTCTCTGTAATTTGCTTGAATGCAGAGGTGAGCTGGCAATTGTGTTGGCTCCTTGAGTCTCGGGGTCTTCCAGCTCTGTCACAGAGTGGAAGCAAATTTTGTATGGAAGGTGCCGAATGCTTGTGCCAGATAGGTACCAATGCACCAAAATGACAGAGATAAGGCAATGAAGTAAAAGAAAAATCCAAGCAATTAAGAGTAGAGTACCAACAGTAGGATAGAAACGTGGTCTAGGGGTAGCGTCTTTGATTCATAATCAAAATGTCTTCGGTCCCGGGTTCGATCCCCGCCACTGCCTAAATTTTGATAAATAATCAGCATTGGCGGCCGAAGACTTCCGGCATAAGTCAGCCTCATTCTGCCAACGGCCTTGTCAAAGGGGTGGGAAATAGCCCCTAAAGGCGGAAGAATCAGCAATGATCAACGACATGGGGATGCAGAAGGCAATGGAAACCACTGCATTAAAGACACGTAATGTGTATCCACAGGACATGTGGCCTATAATTGAAGAAGTGTCACGATGATCTCTCCATTGGCAAAAGAATCCGGAATAGTCCCCCATTCGGATCTCCGGGAGGGGACTGCCAAGGGGGAGGTTACCATGGGAAAAAGATAGAATAATCAACGAAAGGATAACGTTCTACGAGTCGGGGCGTGGAATTTAAGATGCTTGAACGTGGTAGGGAAACTAGAAAATCTGAAAAGGGAAATGCAAAGGCTCAATCTAGATATAGTAGGGGTCAGTGAAGTGGAAGGAAGACAAGGATTTCTGGTCAGATGAGTATCAGGTAATATCAACAGCAGCAGAAAATGGTATAACATGTGTAGGATTCGTTATGAATAGGAAGGTAGGGCAGAGGGTGTGTTACTGTGAACAGTTCAGTGACCGGGTTGTTCTAATCAGAATCGACAGCAGACCAACACCGACAATGATAGTTCAGGTATACATGCCGATGTCGCAAGCTGAACATAAACAGATAGAGAAAGTGTATGAGGATATTGAAAGGGTAATGCAGTATGTAAAGGGGGATGAAAATCTAATAGTCATGAGCGACTGGAATGCAGTTGTAGGGGAAGGAGTAGAAGAAAAGGTAACAGGAGAATATGGGCTTGGAACAAGGAATGAAAGAGGAGAAAGACTAAATGAGTTCTGTAACAAGTTTCAGCTAGTAATAGCGAATACCCTGTTCAAGAATCACAAGAGGAGGTGGTATACTTGGAAAAGGCCGGGAGGTACGGGAAGATTTCAATTAGATTACATCATGGTCAGACAGATTCCGAAATCCCCCCCAGGGGATCCACAACTCTTTTGTGGATACGTGCCTCTATCGCGCCTTAGTGCGCTCGAAATTGGACTATGGAAGCATAGTCTACTCCTCTGCTCGGCCGTCTATTCTTCGGCGTCTCGACTCTCTCCACCACCGTGGATTACCTTTAGTGTCTGGAGCTTTTTACACCAGTCCTGTGGAAAGCCTTTATGCTGAGACTGCTGAGCCTCTGCTGTCGAATCGGCGAGCAGTCCTTCTGAGTCGTTATGCTAGCCATCTGTCTTCCATGCCTGCTAATCCAGCCCATGACCTTTTTTTTCGACGCCTCCTTTGATGTAGGGTATGCAGGCCGCTCCTCCTCCCTCCTACCACCAGGAGTCTGCTTCCGTCAACTGCTCCATTCTCTTTCCTTCCGCTTTCCGGATAGGGCACTGTCTTTTTAGCCATCGACATCTTTTAAGCGGGGATCCTCCCCCACTCTGTCCCCACTGCTCTCAGCTGTGGACGGTAAGACACCTTTTAATTGAGTGCCCCTATTTTAATCCGTTACGCTCCCGTCTACAGCTATCGCCTGATCTATCGTCGATTTTAGCGGATGACACGCGCTCAGCCGACCGCGTTCTCCAATTTATTAGTGCCAGTGAAACGACTTCAATCATTTGAAGCTTTTTTTGGGGACAACCAACCCCTTTCTGTAGTGGATTTTTAAGCCTTCCTTCTGCTTTTAGTTTCTCCAATTTTATGACTTTGTTCCCATTACTGCTGGTTTTCAATTTCGGTTTTTTACTGTTTCCTAAGTCACAGACTGGGCGCTAATGACCGTAGCAGTTTTGCGCCCTAAAACCATAACAAAACAAAAAAAATCCGAAATCAGATATTGGATTGTAAGGCGTACCCAGGAGCAGATATAGACTCAGATCACAATATAGTAGTGATGAAGAGTAGGCTGAAGTTAAAGACATTAGTCAGGAAGAATCTATACGCAAAGAAGTGGGATACGGAAGTACTAAGGAATGATGAGATACTTTTGAAGTTCTCTAACGATATAGATACAGCAATAAGGAATAGCGCAGTAGGCAGTACAGTTGAAGAGGAATGGACATCTCTAAAAAGGGCCATCACAGAAGTTGGGAAGGAAAACATAGGTACAAAGAAGGTAGCTGCGAAGAAACCATGGGTAACAGAAGAAATACTTCAGTTGATTGATGAAAGGAGGAAGTACAAACATGTTCCGGGAATATCAGGAATACAGAAATAAAAGTCGCTGAGGAATGAAATAAATAGGAAGTGCAGGGAAGCTAAGACGAAATGGCTGCAGGAAAAATGTGAAGACATCGAAAAAGATATGACTGTCGGAAGGACAGACAGCATACAGGAAAGTCAAAACAACCTTTGGTGACATTAAAAGCAACGGTGGTAACATTAAGAATGCAACGGGAATTCCACTGTTAAATGCAGAGGAGAGAGCAGATAGGTGGAAAGAATACATTGAAAGCCTCTATGAGCTTGAAGCTTTGTCTGATGTGATAGAAGAAGAAACAGGAGTCGATTTAGAAGAGATAGGGGATCCAGTATTAGAATCGGAATTTAAAAGAGCTTTGGAGGACTTACGGTCAAGTAAGGCAGAAGTGATAGATAACATTACATAAGAATTGCTAAAATCATTGGTGGAAGTGGCAACAAAACAACTATTCATGTTGGTGAGTAGAATATGAGTCTGGCGACATACCATCTGACTTTCGGAAAAGCATCATCCACACAATTCCGAAGACGGCAAGAGCTGACAAGTGCGAGAATTATCGCACGATCAGCTTAACAGCTCATGCATCGAAGCTGCTTACAAGATTAATATACAGAAGAATGGAAAAGAAAATTGAGAATGCGCTAGGTGATGATCAGTTTGGCTTTAGGAAAAGTAAAGGGACGAGAGGCAATTCTGACGGTACGGCTAATAATGGAAGCAAAGCTAAAGAAAAATCAAGACACTTTCATAGGATTTGTCGACCTGGAAAAAGCGTTCGACAATATAAAATGGTGCAAGCTGTTCGAGATTCTGAAAAAAGTAGGGGTAAGCTATAGGGAGAGACGGGTCATATACAATATGTACAACAACCAAGAGGGAATAATAAGAGCGGACGATCAAGAACGAAGTGCTCGTATTAAGAAGGGTGTAAGACAAGGCTGTAGCCTTTCGCCCCTACTCTTCAATCTGTACATCGAGGAAGCTATGATGGAAATAAAAGAAAGGTTCAGGAGTGGAATTAAAATACAAGGTGAAAGGATATCAATGATAAGATTCGCTGATGACATCGCTATCCTGAGTGAAAGTGAAGAAGAATTAAATGATCTGCTGAACGGAATGAACAGTCTAATGAGTACACAGTATGGTTTGAGAGTAAATCGGAGAAAGACGAAGGTAATGAGAAGTAGTAGAAATGAGAACAGCGAGAAACTTAAACATCAGGATTGATGGTCACGAAGTCAATGAAGTTAAGGAATTCTGCTACCTAGGCAGTAAAATAACCAATGACGGACGGAGCAAGGAGGACATCAAAAGCAGTCTCGCTATGGCAAAAAAGGCATTTCTGGCCAAGAGAAGTCTACTAATATCAAATACCGGCCTTAATTTGAGGAAGAAATTTCTGAGGATGTACGTCTGGAGTACAGCATTGTATGGTAGTGAAACATGGACTGTGGGAAAACCGGAACAGAAGAGAATCGAAGCATTTAAGATGTGGTGCTATAGACGAATGTTGAAAATTAGGTGGACTGATAAGGTAAGGAATGAGGAGGTTCTACGCAGAATCGGAGAGGAAAGGAATATGTGGAAAACACTGACAAGGAGAATGGACAGGATGATAGGACATCTATTAAGACATGAGGGAATGACTTCCATGGTACTAGAGGGAGCTGTAGAGGGCAAAAACTATAGAGGAAGACAGAGATTGGAATACGTCAAGCAAAAATGGAGGACGTAGGTTGCAAGTGCTACTCTGAGATGAAGAGGTTAGCATAGGAAAGGAATTCATGGCGGGCTGCATCAAACCAGTAAGTAGACTGATGACCAAAAAAAAAAAACAAAAAAAAACAACAGCTCATGTGCTGCCAATGATGTAAGACGATATCATGTGTGTTAATTGGAAGTAAGCCAGAGATGTAATTTCCCTGGATGTAGTGGATTTACCAGGGTTTATTTTGAAGTGTGTAGTAACATTGTGTTTCAACAAAAATAAAAATTGCTTTGTCATTTCAAATGCATTAGGACATAATTCTTAGTCTCAAAAAGGGTTGAAAAATTTTGAATTAATTTGTCCTGTATTTAAATAAATTGTTTTGCTATTCATAATCTCCTGACACTTGGATACTATTTGCTTCCCTTTCTTTAATATCTGTTAAGAAAATCCTGTATGTGCATGTATACACAATTCTCACTTACACATTGGATCTCAATTACTGGAACTAGTCGATGCAAGGTTGCCACTGTAGCATGTTAGTTAAGTGATAAATGCATTACATAGTTCATCAGCTACAAAACATTAATTTGTAACTGCATCAAATTTTGAAATTTTTTACTGTTTTTCTAGATGTTAATACAAACATTGCAATTTTTCAGTAAAAATAAAAAGTTCATGCATTTAAGGTTTAAAATAGAGAAACTGCCCGATCTTACAGTTCATACTTGCCATATAGCGAGTACTGTGGAACTATTATTATTCTTGTGAGTGAAATGCATTTAAGTATTGAGGATGGAAAATATGTGTGTGTACATTTGCATACATACTCCTCAAATGACTGAAGTGTATGGCAGGGGGAACTTTGCACGTTACCATGTTTTAGAATTTCTCCTTATTGTAGTTGGCATGGAGTGAGGAATAATGAATGAATGCATAAATGCTTCCACGTGTACAGTACCCCCCAGGGGGTCCACAACTTCTTTGTGGATACGTGCGTAGCGAGCACGGGACCCCGAGCTAATGTGGCCCTCCTTCCTTTCCGCATCCTTTCCTGTCCCCCATCTTCGCCCCCCCCCCACCCCCTCTCACCTCTGGCTCTTTCCTTCCCTTTCTCCCCCTCTGGGAGTATGGTTTGTGCCTACGTCCGGAGACGGACGCTCGAAACTGTTACAAATTCCTTGCTTTCTACACTTGCCAGTCTTCGTCCTTCCTCTGTCCTTCTTTTCCTTCCCTCTTCTCTTTGCCCTTTTCTCCGCTGCGGCGTTTGAGACCCTTCTTCTTTCCTTTCCCTTTCTCTTTTTTCCTCCCTGTGCATGTCTGAAGGTCGACCCACACACTTCCATGCGTAGCCGGTGACGGGGTAACGCGTAATTCCCCGCCCCGGGTAGACAGGTAGGACACGTACGTACCCCCTGGTAACGGCCAGGCCCAGGGAGGGATGATTACCCGAGCTGATACCTTCCGAAAGTTCCGATTGGTCCCTCCGTCCGTTTGTCGGGAGGTGTGACCTGAGGTGTGAACAATCACCTAAGGCGGGAGTGCCCTCAGAGGGCCCCCACAAGGGAGGAGCGCGCCATTGGAGACGCCGGTAATCATGGGGGATTCTTCCGCAATGGTTTCCTCACATTCCACTATGTCTGCTCACAAGCGTAAGTTCAATGAGTCTCAGCCACAGTCAGTTCTTCCATCGTTGCCACAGTTCCGTGTTGTTTCACGGTCTGACGCAGGTCACGACTTCTCCACGGTCAACCCTTTCATTATTCAGAAAGGTGTCGACGCAATTGCAGGTCCTGTAAAGTCTTGTTCCAGATTACGGAATGGCACCTTGTTGTTAGAAACAGTCAGTGCCCTCCAGGCACAAAAATTGCTGCGTACTTCTCTGCTCCACACCTTCCCTGTCCGGGTGGAACCGCACCGTACTTTAAATTCCTCGCGTGGAGTCGTTTATACACGCTCCCTCGATGGATTGTCTGACGAAGAAATTCAGCACTACCTGTCTGACCAGGGCGTAACGGCTGTTCATAGAGTTATGAAAAGGGTTGACACAAACATCATTCCAACCCGCACTTTCATCTTGACATCTGACAAAGTTCAACTCCCATCGAAAATCAAAGCAGGCTATGAGATAATTTCCGTTCGCCCTTACGTCCCAAACCCTACGCGTTGCTATCGATGTCAGCGGTTCAATCACACCAGCCAGTCCTGTTCCAGTCCGGCCAAATGTGTTACGTGTGGCAAGGATGCCCATGAGGGTGCTTGTCCACCTCCATCCCCTCGCTGCATCAACTGTATGGGTGACCACGCTGCTTCCTCTCGAGATTGCCCTATTTTTAAGGACGAAAAGCTCATCCAGGAAATAAGAGTGAAGGAAAAGGTGTCGACCTTTGCTGCTCGAAAATTATTCGCCAGTCGACAGCCCACCGTGCCTCAGACAGGAAAATACAGCACTGTCCTTGCTTCTCCTCGGCCAACAAAGGAGGCGGCCACGCAGACTTGCGACCTCACCTTTAGTGCCACGGTCGTCAGATCGGCGAGCGCAAAGATCGCCCGTTCAACCTCACCACTTTCGCCTGCCCACTCTATGGCTCACCCTTCGTCGGGTTCTGCTAAATCTCGAGCCCAAGAGTCAGACACCAAGACTTCAAAAAAAGAGCACACTCATGAAGATTTTTTACGTCCCCCAACTTCTCAACCATTGGTTCCTCCTTCATCTAAACATCATACTTCCAAGAAGGCTACAAAGAAACCCAGTTCCTCTCCTTCTCCGCCAAGGCGTGTCCCTTCTACAGCACCACCTGGCGGAAATCGCCGAGGCGCACTTCTGGCGGCCGATCAACCGGCCGATCGCTGGTGGCAGGAGCTGCCCCTGACCAGCCTATGGATCAGGATCTTCTGCCTTCGGCTGAATGCCATTCCATGCTGTCGGTCGCAAGCTCTGAGCAGTCGTTGAGTTGACAGCGACCCTGGTCACATTCCTCCATTTTCTGTTCACCCTATGTCCATTATCCACTGGAATATCCCCTGTATTCGAGCCAGTCGGGATGAATTGTCGATCCTCTTGCGATCCTACTCGTCGGTCATCTTCTGTCTTCAGGAAACAAAGCTGCGTCCCCATGACCGCTTTGTTCTCCATCATTTTCAGTCCGTCCGATATGATCTTCCCTCTGTTGAAGGCACTCCAGCACATGGAGGACTCATGATTCTTCTCCATGAAACTCTCCATTATCACCCAATCCATTTAAACACTTCGTACCAAGCTGTCGCCGCCCGTCTTTCCCTTACCGGATACACGTTCTCTCTCTGTACTGTATGCATTACATCGTCCACACCAATGGCACGAGCTGATCTCCTTCATCTTCTTGGTCAGCTTCCACCCCCCTATTTGCTGGTTGGGGACTTCAATGCCCACCACCCGCTTTGGGGATCTTCACATCCTTGTCCACGTGGCTCACTACTGATAGACGTCTTCCACCAAGCGGATCTTGTCTGCCTCAACACTGGGGTCCCTACATTTTTGTCTGCCTCCACGACAAATTTATCTCGTTTGGACCTTGCGGTCGATACTGTTCCGCTAGCTCGGCGCTTCGAATTGTTCGCCCTTGATGATACACACTCGAGTGACCACTTTCCATGTGTCCTTAGACTGCAGCCTCAACTGCCATACATGCGCCCGCGACGCTGGAAGTTTGCCCAAGCTGATTGGACACTGTTTTCGTCTCTAGCGACATTCGATGACCGTCACTTTCCCAGCGTCGACGATGAGGTCACCCATATTACCGCCGTTATTCTTACAGCTGCGGAACATTCAATACCACGCACCTCCGAATTGCCCCGGCCCCCCCCCCCACCCCCCCAGTTCCTTGGTGGAACGAGGCATGCCGTGATGAAATACGTGAGCGGCGACGTGCTCTCCGCGTTTTCCGCCACCATCCTACTGTGGCCAACTGTATCCGCTATAAGCAGTTTCGAGCGCGATGCCGTCGTGTCATCCGCGATAGCAAGAAGGCAAGCTGGAAATTCTTTATTAGCTCATTTAACACCTTCACTCCCTCCTCTGAAGTTTGGAGTCGGCTTCGACTGTTCTCAGGCGCGCCTAGTTTCTCCCCGGTCTCTGGGCTCACTGCCGCGCATGATACCTTAGTGGACCCCGTCGCAATTTCTAACTCGTTGGGTCAGCACTTTGCTGAGATTTCGAGCTCTTCAAATTACCCGCCAGCGTTTCTCCTGAACAAACGTGCAGCGGAAGTGCGACCCCTTGCTTTCTCCTCTCAAAATCGCAAAAGCTACAATACTGTTTTCTCCATGCGGGAACTCCAACATGCACTCACTTCTTCTCGTTCCTCCGCCCCAGGACCGGATGGTATCCACGTCCAAATGTTGCTGCAATTATCAACCCATAGTCTGCGTTACCTCCTTCACCTTTATAATCGAATTTGGACCGACAGTACTTCTCCCTGACGATGGCGGGAAGCTATCGTCGTTCATGTTCCGAAACCTTGAAAGGACAAACATCTCCCCTCTAGCTATCGCCCCATTTCTCTCACGAGTAGTGTCTGTAAGGTTTTGGAGCGTATGGTGAATTACCGTTTAGCTTGGTGGCTGGAATCCCGCTGTCTTTTAACACCTGCCCAATGCGGATTCCGAAAGCATCGTTCTGCAGTTGACCATATTGTTGCTCTCTCCACTTATATCATGAACAATTTTCTCCGGAAACGCCAAACAGTAGCAATATTTTTTGATTTGGAGAGAGCATACGATACCTGTTGGAGGACAGGCATCCTCCGCACACTGTTCTCTTGGGGCTTTCTTCGCGAATTTATGGCAGAGCGCACATTTACGGTGCGGGTGAACACTACTCTCTCCCGTACTTTCTCCCAAGAAAACGGGGTACCCCAGGGCTCCGTGCTGAGTGTTGTACTGTTTGCCATTGCCATCAATCCGATTATGGATTGTCTCCTTCCTGATGTCTCGGACTCCCTCTTTGTGGACGATTTTGCGATCTACTACAGCTCTCAACGGACCAGCCTTCTTGAACGACGTCTCCAAGGATGTCTCAATTGCCTCCACTCTTGGAGCAGCGAAACAGGCTTCCGCTTTTCTCCCAGTAAGACCGTTTGTGTTAATTTTTGGCGTCGTACGGAGTGTCTTCCACCTTCCTTACATCTAGGACCTGTCAGCCTTCCGTTTTCCGACGTCGCTAAATTCTTGGGTCTTATGGTGGACAGAAAACTCTGCTGGTCCTCCCACGTTTCCTATCTTTCGGCTCGCTGTCTGCGATCCCTCAACACCCTCCGTGTCCTGAATGGTACCTCCTGGAGAGCGGACCGAGTGGTCCTTCTCCGCCTCTATCGCGCCTTAGTGCGCTCGAAATTGGACTATGGAAGAATAGTCTACTCCTCTGCTCGGCCGTCTATTCTTCGGCGTCTCTATCCACCACCGTGGATTACGTTTAGTGTCTGGAGCTTTTTACACCAGCCCTATGGAAAGCCTTTATGCTGAGGATGCTGAACCCTCGCTGTCCAATCGGCGGGCTGTCCTGAGTCGTTATGCTGGCCATCTGTCTTCCATGCCTGCTAATCCAGCACGTGACATTTTTTTCCACGCCTCCTTCGATGTAGGGTATGCAGGCCGCCCTTCCTCCCTAATACCCCCGGGAGTCCGCTTCCGTCAACTGCTCCATTCTCTTTCCTTCCACTTGCATAAAACCTTCTTGACAACTTGGGGTACAGCACCGCCTTGGCTCCGTCGCCGGATTTGCCTGCTCCGTGACCTTTGTCGATTTCCCAAGGATGGTACCCCTTCACTTGTTTATCGTCGGGCATTTGCTGCTCTATGTGCACAAATGACGGACGCCCCTTTTTTTACACCGACGGCTCGAAAACATCGTTAGGTGTAGGGAGTGCCTATATTGTTGGCGACACCCCAAATCACTTTCGGCTTCCCGACCAGTGTTCGGTGTATACTGCAGAGCTTTCGCTGTTCTCCAGGCTGTCCACTACATCCGCCGCCATCAGCGGATACAGTACATTATCTGCTCAGATTCTCTCAGCTCTCTCCTCAGTCTCCAAGCTCTTTATCCTGTGCATCTTCTGGTCCACCGGATTCAGGACTGTCTGCGCTTTCTCCACCTGGGGGGCGTCTCGGTGGCGTTCCTCTGGCTCCCGGGACACGTTGGTATCTGTGGAAATGAGGCGGCCGATATTACAGCCAAGGCTGCAGTCTCTCTTCTTCGTCCAGCTATTCAATAGATTCCCTTCGCCGATCTACGGAGCGTTTTATGTCGTCGTGTTGTTCATTTATGGCACGCGCATTGGTCGACACTAACCCATAATAAATTGCGGGACGTGAAAGCTCTTCCTTGTGCTTGGACCTCTTCCTCCCGAACGCGTCGTCGGGAGGAGGTAATTTTATCTAGACTCCGGATAGGGCACTGTCTTTTTAGCCATCGACATCTTTTAAGCGGCGATCCTCCCCCACTCTGTCCCCACTGCTCTCAGCTGTGGACGGTAAGACACCTTTTAATTGAGTGCCCCTATTTTAATGCGTTACGCTCCCGTCTACTATCGCCTGATATATCGTTGATTTTAGCAGATGACACGCGCTCAGCCGACCGCATTCTCAAGTTTATTAGTGCCAGTGAAATGACGTCAGTCATTTGAAGCTTTTTTTGGGGACAACCAACCCCTTTCTGTAGTGGATTTTTAGCCTTCCTTCTGCTTTTAGTTTCTCCAATTTTATGACTCGTTCCCATTGCTGCTGGTTTTCAATTTCGGTTTTTTACTGTTTCCTAAGTCACGGACCGGGCGCTAATGACCATAGCAGTTTTGTGCCCTAAAACCAAAACAAAACAAACAAACCAAAAAAGATGTACAGTAAATAGTCTAATTTTGTTTTCGGAGTTCCTAAGGCAGATAAAAGGAGGAGGCTGAAGAATATTTCTAGGTTATTCACAAATTCTGGTTCTTGTACTTTCAGAAGTTGACTTTTGTGGAATAATTTGTATCTATCTTTTGAAGAGTATGGCTCTCATCAGTCAAGGAAATCTGTGACCATATGTGCCATCCTTCTTTGTATACATTGAGAATCAGCTGAACAAATGGCCTGGTCCCTCATACTTCAACAGTTACCTAAGATTGGCCATACACACGAATTGGAGTCATCCACCTGTGATGGAGCTAATACAATTTGTATCCCTACAAATTATTGCCTCACTTTATTGATTATAATATTGAATCATTGATAATGTAGTAATAGGGTAGGGTACTTTCTTATTTTTTGAGATGCTTAGTTTTACATTTCTGTACATCAAATATTGGTACCAGTCTGCTACACTTGGATTTTTTTTCCACATCCGGTTGCTTATTCCTGCAACTTCTTTCTTGACGATAATTAATCACTGATAAGTGTCATCTGTGAAAAGTCTGAGGTTGCTATTTGTACTGTTGGTCAGCTTGCTAACATAAAACAAGAATGATGAGGGTTCCAACACTCTCCATTTGTGCAAGCCAGGGGCTACTTTTACTTGGTTTGATGAGTCTCCTTCCAAAATTTCATTGTTCATTTACCTAGTGCATCAATTTATCATATGATTGAATGCTCAGATTTTTCATTAAAGTCACCTTCTTAAGCTCTGCAACAATTATCACAAAAGTGTCTACTATCCAATGGGCAAGTAATAAATTTGTCTTTTAGTACTACACTCAGATTTTCTTGAACCAAGTGTGCTAACCTATGGAATGTGGAGACAGATAGTTCCTTTTTACACTCATGTCAAACGGCCTCTTCCAGCTAGTGTCAGTGGTGTTGGGGAATGGAAATGAAGTGGGAAGGTAGAGGCAGACGAAAGAACACACTGCGTATACTGTCCAAATGCTGTCTTGGCTTGCTGTCTATTGTTTGACACCACATCTGTATGGTAACAGTTAATCTTCTCTCATAACCCTAATAAATAGTATGATATGTAACCTCTTCTGTTAAAATCAAGTGGTTTGCAGAGTATAAATGTAGATGTATTGCAGTATTTCTGATAGTGATTTGCACTCAAATTTTGTTCATTTACATTTATTAAAGTCCCGAACTTTTGTTCTTTCAGGACAGGAGGTCTTCTGATTCATCAGATTTTCGAAGAAAGAGGAGGAGATCTGATGATGCAGGTAAGCTGTTTACATCCCACTGCAATCTGTTTGTTGTGAGAATTTTGTAAAATTTGGTCTTCCAGATTGTGATTCTCCATTAAATACATGCCTCCTGCCACCCACCTGATAATTCAACTACTGTCTCAGAAAGAAACAAGCATAAACGTTGTAAAAAGTCCATATTGGGCATTTCATTTAGTGACTGTTTGCCTTCAAGGAATCTGAGGTCACTATAAGTGGAAAAAAATAGCAGAATTTTCTAGAGCACAGGAATTCACTTTCATGTTTGGCATTTAATACTTCGTTCATCTAAAGTCACCCTTGGTAGTCTATATATTTGCTGGTGGTTACTTGACACCATTCCTTGTTGATTTGCCCGTCTAATAACACTATCTACACACTACATCTAAATCTATACTCTGCGAGCAACTGTGAAATTCATGGCAGACGGTGCATCCCATTGTACCAGTTATTAGGGTTTTTACTTGTTCCATTCACATACAGAGTTCAAGAAGAATAATTGTTTGCATGTCTCCATGCATGCTTTAATCAATTTAACCTTCCCCTTGCAATCCCTGTGGGAGCAATACATCAAGGGGTTGTAGTACATTCTGAGTGTCATCATTTGAATCCAGTTCCTTATACTTCACAAGTAAGCTTTCTTAGGATAATTTGTCCATCTTCAAGAGTCTGCTACTTCAGTTTTGTCAGCATCTCTGTGACACTCCCACAGATTAAACAAACCTGTGACTATTTGTGCCACTAGTCTCTGTACACGGTGAGTATCACCTGTTGGCCCTAATTGATGTGGGTCCCATACACATCAGTAATATTCTTGCATGGGTTAAGAGAGTGATTTGCCAGCAATCTCCTTTGTAGACTAATTGCATTTCCCTAGTATACTACCAATAAACTGAAATCTGCTAGCAGAATTACTCACAACAGAAATTCTGACTATTGATGTGATAGTCATAGGACGTTAAGTTTTTCATTTTGTGAAGTGCTCAGTATTTCATTTCTCAACATTTAAAACAAGATGCCATTTTCTTGCATCAGCTCTAAATCTTGACATGATGAAACTGAAGATTGTCACTTATGTCACACTGTACTTCATTACAATGAGGTGACAATTCATGGATGAGGTGACAATTCATGGGATAGTGATACGCACGTATATAGATGGCGGTAGTATTGCTTATGCAGGGTATAAAAGGCCAGTGCATTGGCTGAGCTGAGCTGTCGTTTTTGCTCAAGTGGTTCATGTGAAATGGCATAAGGCATGATTGTGAGCATGACAGTAAGAGACTTCAAACACCAATTGCAGTTGGAGCTAGACATGCGAGTCATTCCATTTTGGAAATCATTTAGGGATTCAATATTAAAAGATAGTGTCAAGAGCACGCTGAAATACCAGGTTTCAAGCTTTATCTTGCACCGTGGACAACATGGCAAACAGCCTTCACTTAATGAGAGAGCAGCACAGAGTTGTCATTGCTGACACAGGCAACACTGTGTGAAATAACTGCAGAAATCAATGTGGGATGTGTGACAAATACACCCATTAGGACATTAATTAGCTATGCCAGCAGATTACTGATTAGGACATGTTTGCTAACAGCATGGTGTGGCCTGCAGCACCCCTCCTGGGCTAGTGACACTAGATAATTGGAAAACTGTGGCCTGGTCAGATGAGTCCAGAATTCAGTTGGTAATAGCATATGGTAGTATTATTATGTGATGCAGACTCCACAAATCCATGGATCCAAGTTGTCAACTAGGAACTGTGAAAGCTGATGGTGGCTCCGTGATAGTGGAATGGGTTCTCTGGTCCAACTGAACCGATTATTGATTGGAGATGGTTTTGTTTGGCTACTTGGAGACCATCTGCAGTCATTTATGGACTTTATATTCCAATACAACAATAGAATTTTTATGGATGACAGTGTGCCATGTTAAACATTTTGGTCAATTTTAATGAAGGATTTTTCCACCAATATTGTCAGACATGAACCCCATTGAACATTTATGGGGCATAGAGAGGTCATTTCATGCCTAAAATCTTGCACTGGCAACCCTTAGATTTATGGATGGCTATAGAAGAAACATGGCTCAGTATTTCTGCAGGGGTTTCTAATGACTTGTCGAATGATGCTATGTCGAGTTGCTGCACTATACCAGACAAAGTAAGTCTGACGCAACAGTAGGAGTAATCCCGTGACATTTGTCATGTTACAGCTAAATGTATCACCTGCAAAAAATGAGAGATCACTGCTAGTAATGTCTACAAGGTCATTAATATAAAAACATAGAGCCCCAACTAACTTCCCTGTGCCACACCCAAAGTTACCTCAACATCTGTTCATGACACAAGCCATGTCCTCCCTTCAAAAGAAGTTAATCCAGTCAAATCTTTTGCATATCATCCCCTTATGATTGTACTTTGGTAACAATCAGATGCAAGTTAAGGTTCAGGTGAGTGTTATCAGAATGTGTGTGATTGGCATGGAGATAATTCTGCTGGGGGTACCTCATTATATTTGAGCTGAGAATATGTTTTAACATTCTACAACAAATCTATGTCATGAATATTGGACATAAGTTTTGTGGACCAATTCTACTACCCTTCTTCTAGACAGGTGTGACATAGACTTCTGGGCACTGTTTTTTCTTCCTGGGGTCTATGATTGATGATAGTAAAGAGGGGCTAATTCAGCTCCAAATTCAGTATAGTGTCATCAATGGATTCCACTGGGCCTGGAGCTTCATTCAGTTTTAATAATGTAAGCTCTTACTCAACACCACTGACACCAGTACTTATTTCCCTCATCTTCGTATTGGTAAGTGGACAATGATTCTTTCCAGATCAAATTTTCCTTTTCGTTGTATTCTTGACACTCGAATTAAATTTAAGTTTTCCAAAAATAACTCTCTGCACCAGTGACCCAAATCACTGCCTTGAGTTACATATAACCCAGAGGCTCAGTTCAGAAGAAAAAGCTTTGATTCATGTGGAAGACATCAGAGGACTCAATTATTTGTGAAAGAAAATTTTTTGAAATGGGAATTTTGAAGCCAAGTGTGATATATCCTGGAAGAAGATCCGTAATATCTACTATCATCTCAACACACAGCTTTTCATCGCCAACTTTTGCAGTTCAGTGGGCAGTCGTTTTGCTGGTTTGTGTCCTCAGAATGGGACTGGCTGCTCATGTCACACACCAACTTACCTAATAACCAGTGTTCAGCTTCCTGTGTCAGAATGACAACTGTAAACTTTCATGAAGGATGAATTCCTGTGAGTTCCTGGTGCTCAGAGTGGGCTGTTTGAATGTGTGTCAAAATTACAGTTGCGAAAACACTCTCGACTGCATGAGCTGAGGTGCCCTGACCACCCAAATCTCCCTGTTGAGCACTAGGCCCTCCTCTCTGTATTATAATTATTGCCTCAGCTTTTCTGTGATAACTGGCAGTTCTTTCCTCTATAATCATATAATGCTCTTCTGTGCTGAATTCTTACAGAGCATGTTTTGCAAGTTCATACCACCAAAAGTTTGTACACCATTAAGATTTGTAGTGTGGCATATTAGACTGCTCAAGGGTAATTTTTAATTCCAGAATGGTGTTGCGTGTTGCTGAACTACAGATTACTTGTACTGACAGTATGTTCTGTTAGATAGCTGCCATCCCCTCTTACTCAGCATGGTCACACTGACATTGTACATGAAGTGACTCGCAATTCCTCTTTCTATCCTGAAGACCTTGGTATGGACATGATAGATGAGCACTCTACTCCCAAACATATCTCGTGCACCACTCATGACTCTAATCCTTCAGTCACTTGTTAAGGAATGTTCCCAGTATTACCACAGACAGGACAACTTAACTGCATTCCTATTCTTGGCTCTGGCATCTTCTCTCTTTCCCAAAGTGGAAATTTGCCACCTGACATATTAAGTAACCTGGTCCATTGTTATGCCATACTTCCTCCCAGTCCCTTTCCACATCAATCATCTGCCTGTGGAAGAACCAAATGCAAGGCTAGCCATATGCAGCAACACAACTGATAATATTACAGCTCCTTTAGAGGAATTTACCATGCTTCAGTCATATCTCACCTTATCAGAGGCAGGGCCATCCTTAAAATCAAAATGTATTCCAGCTCTACTGTAACTTCTGTATGATATTTTACCTGAACTGGCACATGATGACCATCTCAAATCGCAGTGAAGAGCACAATTACTACCCATGGGCAGAATGTGCTGCCAAGAAAGAGATGCTCAGCTACTACCTGGCTTCATGATCCACAGCATATGGGTTCCCAGCATTCAGACTTCACCATTGCCATTGTCTCCAATATCAGATTATCTGATTGAAGTTCATGGGAGTTGCCTTATATCATACCTTTGTCCCACAAGCCTCAATCATCACTTGCTCCTGTCCCATGCACACAGACATATCCACCCCTGCCCTGTTTCTTGTATTTCATTCTCTTCACTTAAACTTTCTCTCCAACTTTGTCCTTCCATTTTCTGCCCCCCCCCCCCCCCACCACACTTTGTCGCATCACACTCATCCACACTAAGCTGTGTACCACATGAGACTTCCCCGCTCTGTCAATGGCTGGGGCACATATGGGCTGTTCCATTTCGATTTGGAAAACAGGAAACATTACTTTTTGTGAGAGTTCATTTTAGTGTAACATGGACATTGAGTTAATCTTCTACAAACTCACAGCTGTCATAAGTAGACACTTTGTTTCTTTGAATCACAGTTACTATAATAAAAAAACACATTATTCTAAGACTTCTCTGAACCTGTTTGAAGTGAAATTCTCAAACACAATTCAAAATGAAAGTAATATTGTATAGTTTTGGTATTTTTGTGCTAGTTAAAGAACTTACATAAATTTAATTTTCAATGCAGTTAATCTTTTTCTGAAAACGAGATTTAACTTGGAATAAAAAGTACTTTGTGCCATTCAGCATTGATATAAAAAAGTATTATTGAACATTTTGTGGTACCTTCAATGGAGAGTTACAGGAAACATAAAAAAAAAAAAAAAATTGAAATAGATGCAGAACCTGATGGTTGCGCTATGCCATATTACAAAACACCCATGAATCATGATGCCATTGTTGATAGACTGCTAATCGTTTCACAGTGTGAAGATGCTGACAACTGGGATGCTATGACCATGAATAAAAGACTGTTTTTGTTCCCATGAACCAAGGCTGGGCAGGATGAGCAGGAAAGAAAGGAAAGTCAGGGAGTACAAGACCATGGACAAACTGACCTACACTGAGGCTAAGAGAAAATTTGAACACCTGCTTCCTGTACATATGGCATTGTCTTAAGCCACCAGTACAACAGTTCTGGCACGATCAGCTCCGACAACCCAGGTCACCTCTCAGAGCTGGAAGACTACACCTGCCCTTGCGATGGTGGGAGAATTTTCTTCCCTGTTGATCCTGCACCACCTACTTTAGGAGCAACACCCCCCCCCCCCCCCACCTATCGGGGACATCTGCCCCCAATTCTAAGCCAGGGAAGTGTAAGTTTTCTTCAGTTTCTTTCGCTAGGATGGGGTCCTGTGGGTCACTCCCTTCCCAGCTTTCTTCTAGTGGGAAAGATGACACCCACCAGTGGCTGAAAAGCCCAAAAGCAGCAGGTCGTATGGCTTCAGTCCCAGAGACTGAGCCAGTGAAGTCCTCCCGGCCAGAGGAACCCAAGGAGCAGCGAGAGAATTCCAACAAGAAGCCTCCTAATGCGAAGGAAATTGCAGTGGCACCCACACCATCGCTACCTACAAGCTGTGTGACTGAGGATGGGATGGAAAATTTCGGCGTCTGCTGAGGACCTAGATCTCGCCATACCCTCACACTACAGATGTAGACTGTGCAGGCCATAAATCGGTGGCAGCAGGTGACTATGAGGCGTAAACTGCCTCATTAAATGTTGCTTCCCAGTCTCATGTCATCCTCCAATGGAATTGCGGCAGTTCTTTCAACCGGATGGCTGAGCTATGGTGACCGTTCAGCTTTACACCTGCTATCTGCATTGCCCTCCAGGAAAACTTGGTTCCCAGCAATGTGGACGCCTGTACTAAGTGGCTATAAGGGATATTTTAAGAACTTTAGCGACTGTAATACTGTCTGGTGGAGTTTGCGTCTATGTCCTAAACTCATTCTGTAGTGACACTGTGCCCCTTCACACCCCTCTTGAAGCTATGGCTGCCAGAATAAGGACGACACAGGAAATAACTATCTGCAATATATATCTTCGTCCAGAGGGTGCAGTACCCTTGAATGCATTAGCTGCACTGATTGATCAACTCACTAAGCCTTTCCTACTTTTGGGAGATTTTAATGCCAATAACCACTTGTCAGGTGGTACCAAGATTACTGGCCGAGGCAGAGATGTCGAAACTTTACTGTCGCAATTCGACCTCTGCCTCTTAAATACTGGGACTACCACACATTTCAGTGTGCCTCATGTTAGTTACTCGGACATTGATTTATCAATCTGGAGCCCAGGACTTCTCCCATCTATCCACTGGAGAGCGTATGATGACCTATGTGGTAGTGACCACTTCCCCATCTTCCTGTCACTGTCCCACTGTCAGGCACATGGACGCTTGCCCGAATTGGCTTTGATGGAGGAGAAGTGGGGAGCTTTCGCCTCTGTCACTGCTGAATCTCCCCCACATGGTAACATTGATGTGATGGTTGAGTAGATGGCTAGCACAATTGTTTCTGCGGCAGAAAACGCAATCACTCGCTCTTTAGGCTGCCCAAAGTGTAAGGAAGTCCGTTGGTGGTCGCTGGAAATCGCTGAAGCAATTAAAGAGAGTTGGCGAGCTCTACAGCGGCATAAGCGGCACCCTTCCCTGGAGCACCACACAGCCTTTAAACGTCTCACTTTGCCGGGCACTTTGCCGGGCACTTTGCCGGGCACTTTGCCGGGCACTTTGCCGGGCACTTTGCCGGGCACTTTGCCGGGCACTTTGCCGGGCACTTTGCCGGGCACTTTGCCGGGCACTTTGCCGGGCACTTTGCCGGGCACTTTGCCGGGCACTTTGCCGGGCACTTTGCCGGGCACTTTGCCGGGCACTTTGCCGGGCACTTTGCCGGGCACTTTGCCGGGCACTTTGCCGGGCACTTTGCCGGGCACTTTGCCGGGCACTTTGCCGGGCACTTTGCCGGGCACTTTGCCGGGCACTTTGCCGGGCACTTTGCCGGGCACTTTGCCGGGCACTTTGCCGGGCACTTTGCCGGGCACTTTGCCGGGCACTTTGCCGGGCACTTTGCCGGGCACTTTGCCGGGCACTTTGCCGGGCACTTTGCCGGGCACTTTGCCGGGCACTTTGCCGGGCACTTTGCCGGGCACTTTGCCGGGCACTTTGCCGGGCACTTTGCCGGGCACTTTGCCGGGCACTTTGCCGGGCACTTTGCCGGGCACTTTGCCGGGCACTTTGCCGGGCACTTTGCCGGGCACTTTGCCGGGCACTTTGCCGGGCACTTTGCCGGGCACTGCCTCAGAGAATTACCCCCCAGCCTTTTGCACACTCAACGGCAGCTGGAAGGGAACGCCCCCTTTCACTACACGCAGCAGTGTATCCTATAACACCCAGTTTACGGAGTGGGAGCTCCCCGGTGCCCTTGTACATTGCCCCGACACAGCTCCTGGGTCTGATAGGATCCACAGCCAGATGATAAAACCTCTCATCTGACTACAAGTGACATCTTCCAGTCATCTTCAACCCCATTTGGTGCGATGGTGTCTTTCTGTCGCAATGGCGGGACAGCACTATCATTCTTGTGCTCAAACTCGGTAAAAACCTGCTTGATGTGGATAGCTATTGCCCCATCAGCCTCACCAACGTTCTTTGTAAGCTGCTGGAACATACGGTATGTCGGCAGTTGGGTTGGGTTCTGGAGTCACGTGGCCATTAACGGTCTAGCATCAGCTGTCGGGCCCTCAGACTCACCTTCTCTATATGCAGACGACTTTTGCATTTCGTAATGCTGCTCCAGTACTATTGTTATTGAGCGGCGCCTCCAGGGGACCATCCATAAGGTGCAGTCACGGGCTCCAGCCCACGGCTTCCAGTTTTCACCCGCAAAGTCGTGCGTCGTGCACTCCTGTCGGAGTTGTATCATTGACCTGGAAACCGCACTTTACCTTATTGACGATCCACTCACTGTTGTGGTGACATATCAGTTTCTAGGATTGGTTTTCAATGCTCGATTGACTTGGCTCCCTCATCTTTGTCAGCTTAAGCAGAAGTGCTGGCAGCACCTCAATTCCCTCTGTTGCCTGAGCAACACTATTTGAGATGCAGATTGCTGTACGCTGCTGCAGCTCTACTGAGCCCTTGCCCAATCCCGAATTGACTATTGGCGTGTGGTTCATGGTTCTGAAACGACTTTAGCATTGCAATTACTCGACCCTGTGCGCCACTGTGGGGTTTGATTAGAGGTAGGAGCTTCTAGAATGAGTCCGGTGACAACCATACTGGTGGAGGCTGGTGTCCCTCCACTGCAGATCAGACGTGCGCAACTGCTCACCAGTTACACAGCACACATTCATAGTTGCCCTGACGATGGGAATTACCGTCTCCTTTTCCCAACCGTGGTGGTCCATCTCCCACATCAGTGGCCCAGATCGAGTCCAATGTTGGTGGTTTGCGTGCGGTCCCTTCTCTCTGAACTGGAGTCCTTCCCTTTACCACCTCTACTTGCGGTCCATTCACGTATACCTGCCCCCCCCCCCCCCCCCCCAGGGGGACCACAACTCTTTTGTGGATACGTGCGTGGCGAGCATGGGGCCCCGAGCCATTGCAGCCTTCTTTCTCTCCCGGGCTGCATTTCCTTTCCCTTCCCCTCCTTTCCCCTCCATGCTCCTTTCCCCTCGCCCTCTCCTCTCACTCTATTGGTGTCCTTGCTTATGTTGGCCCCCGCTATCCTCCTTGTTCTGTTGGTTTTACACTCCGGCTTTGTTGCGTAATCATCTCCTCCTTTTGGCTTTTCTTGGTCCCCCTCTGGGGTTTGACCTCCATTACAAAATTTCTCCTCCGTAGTGTGAGCCATTTGGGAAAGAGCACCTTACCTAGTGTCTCCGACGTGCGCCCTCCTAGTACATTCCACCTTTTCATTCACGTCGTTGTCTGATGCTAGGGTGCATAGCCAGCACGGTAGCCAGCCTGTGTGGCGGGATCGCTATGTACCCTTTTGGTTGAGCCCCCTGAACACACAGGGATCACACTTCTGATACCTGAGCTGTGACCTCCTCATGCATGCCTTTGAGTGGTTGCTCGTCATTCTGGAGCATCGGAACTCCCGGCAATGGCTGCCGTGCCAGATGGCCCTTGTTGTGGCTGGGTGGCGCCTGTGAGGAGAGCCCCTGATCGGAGTGGGTGGTATCAGGGCGGACGCTATGCAGATGAAACGCATACGGGTCCAAAACTCTGGCCGTTCTTCTGCGGCCGTCTCTCTGCGTGGTACTGATTCCTGAAGTGCTGCTTCTCTTGCCCCTTCAGCTTTCCCTTCCATGGCTACCCCCTGGGATGAGGGTCAGGCCCGTCGTCTAGGGGCAAAACATTTCCCTTGTTATCTAGTTTGCACCAGGACTGATGGAGATACTTTCACCAGTGTCAAACCTTTACTCTTTGTGGAACACATTGAAGACAAGTTCGGCGAAGTGGACTCCCTGAGCAAGATGCGGTTGGGTTCGTTGCTGATAACTGCACAATCTGTGGCCCTTCGTGCCTGTACCCATCTTGGCACAATTCCTGTGTCCATTACCCTCACCAGTCTCTAAATATGATACAAGGTGTGATTTTTCACAGGGACCTCATCCTTCAAACTGATGAGGAACTTCGGGACAATTTCGGACGGCGGGGTGTTCACTTTGTTTGGAGTGTTCAGAAGGGTCCTAAAGATAATCGTGTTGATACTGGTGCCTTTATCCTGGCCTTTGAAGGGGATACCCTTCCTGAGAAAGTTAAGATTATGGTCTATCGCTGTGATGTTAAGCCGTACATCCCCCCTCCTATGAGGTGTTTTAAGTGCTTGCGTTTTGGCCACATGTCTTCTTGCTGTTCCCAGGACCCTCTCTGTGGTGACTGTGGACGTCCACTCCATGAGGGGAGTCCCTGTGTTCCCCCTCCTGTATGTGTAAATTGTCATGGTAGTCATTCTCCACGTTCACCAGATTGCCCAGTATATAAGAATAAAAAAAAGATACAGGAGTATAAGTCCCTCGATCGTTTAAGCTACACAGAGGCCCGTAAGAAATATGCACGACTGCACCCTGTGTCCATGACATCTAGTTACGCCTTGGTTACATCTTCACCCCTTCCTCCCCCTTCCTTATCCCCATCCCGGACCCCTCTCCTCCCCCCCCCTCCCCTGCAGCTCCCACACCTTCTCCTATGGGCGCTGCTCCCCCTCCCCAGCCGGAGAAGTGTCCCACTCCTTCGGCGTCTGCCAGTCAAGGGCGCCTCTCCCGGGATGCCCCTTCCCGGCACCTTCCAGGTCAATGGTCTGCTGCCGCGCGGCGACCGCGAGAGCCGCGGTCTGTCGGCCCCCAGGTCGCCCGGTCTCTTTCTGTTCCTGATCTTGCTGCAGCTAGCTCCTTTATGCAACACAGCCCTCCTCGATCTCAGCCTGAAAAGAAGAAGAAACGTAAGTCCCGGGACAAAGAGCCTCAGGTGTCACCAGAGGTCCCTTCCCCGACTTCACAACCGGATTCTGACCTGTTGTTCATGGATGTCGCCCTCTCCTTGTCGGTGACGGGTAGGGACCCGGCGGTATGACTGGATTTAGCGTGTTCAGCCCTCATTTAAACCATCGTTCTGTGGTTCTCCAATGGAATTGTAATTGATACTATCGTCACCTTCTGGAATTGCAATCCCTTCTTTCGTCCTACTCTGCAGCTTGTGTGGTTCTCCAGGAATCTCATTTTTCTGATGCTCACTCACCTACCCTCCGTGGGTTCCGTGTTTTCTGTCGAAATCGGGTCGGACCCTTGCTGGCTTCTGGTGGCGTTTGTACGTTGGTCCGTACAGACATTGCTAGCACGTGGATTCCTCTCCAAACTACATTAGAAGCGGTTGCTGTTAGGGTCCACTTAGACTCTGCAGTCACAGTTTGCAATCTTTATGTCCCTCCTGACAGGACTCCTACACCTGCTGCCATAACCACCCTTCTTCAGCAACTTCCTCCTCCCTTCCTCCTCCTTGGGGATTTTAATGCTCATCATCCTTTGTGGGGCAGTGCCTTTCCATCTAGACGAGGTCTTGTTATAGACCAATTTATTGCAGACCACGACCTGTGCCTTCTTAATGATGGCTCCCCTACTCATTTCAGTGCCGGTCATGGTACCTTTTCTGCCATTGATCTTTCTCTTTCTTTCTTCTCCCTCTCTCCTTCCTTCATTACACTGGTCGCCACACGATGACCTTTGTGATAGTGACCATTTCCCGTTGATTATCACGCTCCCTTCCCGCTCCCCGATGGACAGGTTACCTCGTTGGTCTTTCCACCGTGCCGATTGGCCTCTATACACTGCACAGGTCGAGTTTTTTCCCTCTTTGTCGGGTTGTATTGATGACGTCCTACGTGACGTGTCTGACGCGATTGTTCGCGCTGCTAACCTTGCTGTCCAGCGCTCATCTGGACCACTTCGTCGCCGGCAAGTCCCGCGGTGGAGTACGGCCATTGCCATTGCCATTCGTGATCGCCATCGAGCTTTGCAACACTTGAAGAGGCACCCATCAGCCGCCTGCCTTACTGCCTTTAAACGCCTTCGCGCTGGAGCCCGTTATTTAATCAAACAGAGCAAGCGGATATGTTGGGAACGATTCGTTTCTTCCCTTGGTTCCACTGTCCCTCTGTCACGGGTATGGGCTACACTTCGTTCTCTCCAAGGTTGCCATCGGCGGTCCACCCTCCCAGGCCTTCACCTCCCAGATGGCATTTGTACGGACCCATTAGTTCTCGCAGAACATCTTGCAACCCATTTTGCAGTGGCGTCAGCGTCAGCCTCCTATCCAGCTGCTTTCCTTCATCAAAAACAGCTGCCTGAAGCTTCCACCTTATGTTTCACCCCTTGTGAGTCAGAATCTTACAACGAACCTTTCACTGAATGGGAATTTCTTTCTGCTCTATCTTCTTCTCATGATACGGCCCCTGGCCCGGATTCCATTCATAACCAACTGCTTCAACATCTCAGTGCTCCACAACGGCAACATCATCTTCGGGTGCTTAACCGTATCTGGCTCCAGTGTGACTTCACTTCTCAGTGGAGGGATAGCATTGTGGTTCCTGTCCTTAAGCCTGGTAAGAACGCCCTATCTGTTGACAGCTATCGGCCAATTAGTTTGACCAATGTTGTTTGTAAGTTACTTGAACGGATGGTAGCCCGTCGGCTCAATTGGGTCCTCGAATCGCGGGATCTATTGTCGCCTTACCAGTGTGGCTTTCGAGAGGGACGGTCTTCAATCGATCATTTACTTCGCTAGGAATCCGCAGTTAGGCAGGCTTTTTCCCAGCGCCGCCATTTGGTTGCAGTGTTTTTTGACCTTCGCAAGGCCTATGACACGGTCTGGCTCCATCACATCTTACTTACCCTTCATCAGTGGGGTCTTCGGGGCCCACTCCCGATTTTTATCCGCCAGTTCCTGATCCATCGGTCATTCAGAGTTCGAGTTGGTACTGCTTTTAGTTCTCCACGGACCCAGGAGACGGGCATCCCACAGGGTTCTGTCCTGAGTGTCCTTTTCCTCATTGCTGTCGATGGACTTGTGGCCTCTGTCGGTCCCTTGGTCGCCCCTGCCCTGTATGTGGATGATTTCTGCATTTGGGTTAGTTCCTCCTCGATGGCATCTGCAGAGCGGCAGCTCCAGGTGGCTATACGGCGTGCATCTGCATGGACCCTCTCACACGGGTTTCAATTCTCTCCTTTAAAATCGCGAGTGATCCACTTCTGTCGCCGAACTACGATCCACCCTGATGGAGCGCATGGTTAATGCTCGGTTAGTCTGGATTCTCGAATCTCGACGGCTACTTACTAATGTCCAATGCGGCTTTCGTCGCCGCTGCTCCGCTATTGACCACCTTGTGACCTTGTCGACATTCATCATGAACAACTTTTTGCGAAGGCGCCAAACGGTAGCCGTGTTCTTCGACTTGGAGAAGGCTTATGATACCTGTTGGAGAGGAGGTATCCGCCGCACTATGCACAGGTGGGGCCTATGTGGTCGCCTGCCCCTTTTTATTGATTCCTTTTTAACGGATCGAAAGTTTAGGGTACATGTGGGTTCCGTATTGTCCGACGTCTTCCTCCAGGAGAACGGAGTGCCTCAGGACTCCGTCTTGAGCGTAGCCCTTTTTGCCATCACGATCAATCCAATTATGGATTGCATTCCACCTCATGTCTCCGGCTCTCTCTTTGTCGATGACTTCGCGATCTACTGCAGTGCCCAGAGAACATGCCTCCTGGAGCGCTGCCTTCAGCGTTGTCTAGACAGCCTCTACTCATGGAGCGTGGCAAATGGCTTCCGGTTCTCTGAAGAGAAGACGGTTTGTATCAAATTTTGGCGATATAAAGCGTTCCTTCCGCCATCCTTACATCTCGGTCCCGTTGTTCTCCCATTCGTGGACACAACTAAGTTTCTAGGGCTCACGTTGGACAGGAAACTGTGTTGGTCCCCACATGTCTCTTATTTGGCGGCCCGTTGTACACGTTCCCTTAATGTCCTCAGAGTTCTTAGTGGTTTATCTTGGGGAGCGGATCGCACTGTTCTGCTTCGCTTGTATCGGTCCATAGTCCGATCGAAGCTGGATTATGGGAGCTTCGTCTACTCGTCCACTCGGCCATCCCTCTTACGCCGGCTCAACTCCATCCACCATCGGGGGATACGTCTTGCGACATGAGCCTTGTACACTAGTCCAGTCGAGAGTCTTTATGCTGAAGCTGCCGAATTACCATTGACCTACCGGCGCGACGTACTGCTGTGTCGGTATGCCTGCCGGCTGTTGTCTATTCCCGACCACCCCTCTTACCAGTCCTTCGTCGCCGATTCTCTCGACCGTCAGTACGGGTTGTATGTGTCTGCCCTGCTGCCCCCAGGAGTCTGCTTCCGTCGCCTGCTTCGACAATCGGATTTTGCCCTCCCTACCACCCTCAGAGAGGGTGAGAGCCCGACACGACCTTGGCTCCAGGTTCCGGTTCATATTTATCTCGACCTCAGCTCACTCCCGAAGGAGGGTACTCTGGCTGCAGTGTATTGCCCACGGTTTGTCGAACTTCGTGCTCGACTTGCCGGTCACACCTTTATTTACACCGATGGCTCCAAAACTGACGATGGTGTCGGCTGTGCTTTTGTCGTCGGGGCCGCCACCTTTAAATACCGGCTCCTCGACCAATGTTCCAGCTTTACGGCCGAGCTTTTTGCTCTCCATCAGGCCGTTCAGTATGCCCGCCGCCACCGCCATTCATCGCATGTACTCTGCTCTGACTCACTCAGTGCTCTTCAGAGCCTTGGAGCTCCCTATCCGGTCCATCCCTTGATTCAACGGATACAGCAGTCCCTCCATTCTTTCGCAGATAATGGTGGTTCTGTCAGCTTTCTGTGGGTTCCCGAACATGTAGGAGTGCCTGGGAATGAGGCTGCGGATGCTGCAGCCAAGGCTGCAGTCCTCCTGCCTCGGCCAGCCTCCCATTGTGTCCCGTCATCTGACGTTCGTGGGGATGTATGTAAGAGGCTTGTGTCGTTGTGGTGGGATGCTTGGTCATCCCTCCAAGGAAACAAGCTCCGGGCCGTAAAACCGCTCCCAACTGCTTGGACTACATCCTCCCGACCATCTCGGCGCGAGGAGGTCCTCCTGACCAGGTTGCTGATTGGGCATTGCCGGTTTAGCCACCACTACCTGCTCTCCGGTGACCCAGCCCCGCAGTGCCCTTGTGGTCAGGCATTAACAGTGCGCCATGTTTTATTGTCGTGTCCCCGTTTTAGTCAATTTCGTGTTGTCCTGTCCCTGTAATCTACCTTACCAGATCTTTTAGCTGATGTCGCTCGAGCAGCTGCTCGTATTCTGTGTTTTATAACTTTAACTGGCTTGTCCAAAGACATTTAACCTTTTTACTTATTTTATCTGCATCTTTGTCAGGTCCTTCTGGTGTCCCCCCCCCCTCCCCTTGAGTTTTACCAGATTCCATGTGCTCTAACAACAGTGACTGGGCGCTAATGACCTCAGCAGTTGAGCGCCCTTAAACCCCCCCCCCCCCACACACACAAAAAAAACAACGATCCACCCTGATCCAGAGTTCTATCTCGCTGCCCAACGGTTGCCTGTGGTACCACAGTTTCGTTTCCTGGGTCTTCTTTTCGACATCAAGCTCACTTGGCTGCCCCATATCAGACTCCTGAAGGTAGGATGCTTCCGTAAACTCAATGTCCTTCGCTTACTTGCCCACTCGTCTTGGGGTGCGGACCGTTCCCTCCTCCTCCGTCTTTATCGTGCTCTAGTTCTGTCTCGTTTGGACTATGGTTGTCAAGTTTATGGTTCAGCTGCTCCTTCCACACTGCACGTGCTGGATCCAGTCCACCATCGTGGTATCCGTATGGCCACCGGTGCCTTCCCTACTAGCCCTGTTGATAGTCTTCTGGTTGAAGCTGGGATCCCCCCCCCCTTTCTGTTCGGCGGTCCCAGCTTCTGGTGTCTTATGCACTCACTATCCGTTCCTCTCCCACTCATCCTATTCTATCCTGTTCCCAGACCATGGACGTCGCCCACCCGACTCCCGCCCTTGGGCGGGTTTACCGGTTGGGCTGCGCCTTGCGTCTCTTTACCGTGATTTTCAGCTTCCTTCTTTGCCCTGTCTTCCTCTCTCCCTCCCCTCCACCCCTCCTTCATTAGTTCCTCGGCCTCGACTTCGGATGGATCTCCGCCGCGGTCCGAAAGATTCCAACCCCCAGTGGTGTTCCGTTCCTTTTTCCGCCAAATTTTGTGGGAGTTTCGGGATGCTGTTATTTTTTACACTGATGTCTCTAAATCTGCTGATCGTGTTGGGTATACCTTCACGTCCTCTGTTGGAACGGAAAGTCATCTGCTGCCACCTACATGTGGGGTGTTTACTGCGGAATTGATGGCAATTTCGCAGGCCCTTACCTTTATTAAACAGTCCCAATACAACCGCGTTTTGTTATGCACGGACTCGATGAGTGGCCTTCTTGCTATTGACCAGTGTTTTTCGCGCCATCCCTTGGTTTCTGCCATCCATGACCATCTCGCTGATATTTACCGTGATGCTTGTTCCATTGACTTCCTTTGGGACCCTGGACATGTGGGTATCCCGGGAAATGAGCTCGCTGATCGTTTGGCTGGGGAGCAGTTACTTACCCTCCGTTTTCTGTAGCCCCTCCTGCAGCGGATTTACGGCTTCACATCAAATCCCGCTTCGCACAGTCATGGGCCAATTCTTGGGAGGCTACTCCCCTGTCTAATAAACTTCGGGCAATTAAGGTGGCACCAGGGCCGTGGCGTTCTTCCTCTCGCCTCTCTCGAAAGGACTCGACCACACTGTGTCGTCTCCGCATTGGCCATACCAGGCTGACCCATGGTTTTCTTTTGCGTGATGAGCCACCCCCACTATGTGGTTGTGGAGCCTTCCAGTCAGTAGCCCACATTTTGGTTGAATGCCCCCTTCTTTTGGCTCTGCGTGCTAAGTACAGACTCCCCCGCACTTTACCTTTGATGTTGGCTGACGATTCCTGGATGGTCTCTCTGGTTCTGTTTCCTCCGGGAGAGTGGTTTTTATTCTCAGTTTTAAGGTTTTTAATCTCTCTGGTGTTGGGGCAGGGCGGTGACTGTTTGGGTGTCTCCCACTGTAAGCAGTGTTTGGAGATTCCCGATTCCCCTCCCTGACAGACATCCTGTTTTCTTCCCCTCTTACTCTATTTTTACCCTTTTTTTCCGGCTTGGTTAGTCTTTTTATTCCCATACGTACTTTCTACATTCTAGCAGTTGTACCTTTTCGTCACAGGTGGTCTTTCCTATGCTGCTTCAGCATAATGTTCGTTCTCTTGTTGACTTCCCTCTTTTTGTTTTTTACCAATGACAACATGACTGCCCTTTTACGTTTTTTACCTTTTTCCGTTTTATTTTTCTGACTATACTGAGATGTTCCATTAGCGGAATGGAGCCTATCTAAGCAAGGGACTGATGACCTTGCTGTTTGGTCCCTTAAACCTCAAACAACCAACCAACCAACCAACGTATACCTCCATGGTGTATGACTTGACCCTAAGGACTCCATTAAACCCGCCGCTCTCCGCTGCCACTTCCTCTCGATTCTTGACGAATTAGGGGGCTCTGAAGTGGTTTACACCAACAGCTCAATGGCTGATGGTCACGTAGGCTTCACATAAGTTCATGGAGGACATGTTGAGCAGCACACCTTGCCAGTTGGCTGCAGTGTTTTCACTGCAGTGCTGGCGACCATATATCGTGCTCTTGACTACATCCACTCGTGCCCTGGCGAGTCATTTCTCCTGCGTTCTGACTCACTGAGCAGCCAGCAAGCTATTGACCAGTGCTAGCTACACTCTCAATCCTCTGGTAGTGTCCATTCAGGAGTCCATCTATTCCCTGGAACAGTCCCACCATTCTGTGGTGTTTGTGTGGACCCCAGGACACGTCGGAATCCCTGGCAACGAAATTTCCGACAAGCTGGCCAAACAGGTGACGCAGAAATCACTTCTGGAGATCAGCATCTCTGAAGCTGACCTGCGTTCTGTCTTACACTGCATGGGTTTTCCGGCTTTGTGTGATGGAATAGCATAACAGCACACACAACAAAACTGTGTGTCATTAAGGAGACAATGAATGTGTGGAAGTTATCCATGCAGGCCTCTCACAGGGAGGCAGTTGTCCTCTGCTGGCTCCTCATTGGCCAGACGTGGCTAACACATGGTTACCTACTCTGATGTGAGGACCCACCTCAGTGTCAATGTGGCTCCCAAATGACAGTCGTCCCTCTTGATTGACTGCCCACTTTTAGCCGCTCTGCGGTAGACTTCTAACTTTCCCAGCACGCTGTCTTCAGTGTTGGGTGACAATGCCTCCACATTAGCTTTAGTTTTAAGTTTTGTCCATGAGAGTGGGTTTTATACTTCTATGTAGGTTTTAGCACATGTCCTTCATCCCTCAGTGTCCTCCAACCTAATGGTTTTAGGGTGGAGGTTTTAATGTATTGTGGTGTGTCTGACTTTCCCTTTTTATTCTCGTGGTTGGCAAGCCACTGTAATCTGCTTTCATGTTTTACTCCCTTCTGTTTCTAGCTTCTCTCTCTTTTCTTGTTCTCTTTTGTTCCTTTTAGTATTAGTTGCCTTCCCTTTAATCTTGTGGCTTTTCCTTTCTTTCCGTTTTGTGTTATATGTTTCGTCCATTTTATTCTCACCCTTGTGGCATTGTTTTATTAGGAACAAATAAGTGACCTTGTAGTTTGGTCCCTTATCCCACCTGTAAATCAACTATCATCTGTCTCATACATATTCACACCAGATGGAATAGTTCTGTTTCATTACTGCTGCTCTCCCGAGGCTGTTAGTAGTTACGACAAGATGTTGTTCACTCCATGAACCTTGTTTTGACTCAGATCCTTCAGGTTCTTGATGTATCATATCTCCCATCTCATCTTTGTCCACATCCTCTTCCATTTCTATAACATTGCCCTCAGGTTGACGTCCTATGTACAGCCCATCTATATACTCTCAGCTTTTTCTTCATTATTTAAAAATTGCTGTCTATCTCGGTTCTTGATATTCATACTTTTGCTTCTGCTACCTCCAAAGGCCTCTTGAGTTTCCCCTAGTGACATGTGCTTCTGAATCCTTAAATTTGGACTGTAGCCTTTCTTGCTTAGCAATTTGTTACTGCCTGTCACTCATTGACTTTTTATTCACTTTTGCATGCTTCATTTGCTGCATTTTTATATTTTTTCAACAACTGAAATCTGATCTGTGTTGTCAAATGACTTCTACTGATCCTTTTCTTTTCACATAATGGGTCCTCTTCTGCCTTCATAATTCCAGATCTCAAAGCTACCTATTGCTCTGTTACTGCGGTAATGGGCAAAATCATTGGCTTTGGGGCCATTCTTGTGTAGGCAGAGGTTAGCAGAGGGTCACAGTTCTTAAATGATAGCATGCAATAGTTTAATTTGCATTTCAAGAAAGTTATAAATTGTTACAAAAAATTCTGACTGTATTGGGAGGCCTCACAAAAACCACTGGTGGGCTGCTATTAGCCCACACTTGTCTTATTGTGTTCCTTTTCTCCTGGTATTGTCAGTCACTGCATAATGCTCCCTCCATTACTTGCAGCAACCTCTGGCTCTTTCAGCTTATTCAGGTAATTTGTCCTCCTACCTTTTTGACATTGCTTAAATTTTAATCTACAATATATAACCATACATCATGATCATTCTGCATTGCACCTTGATATATCTTTGAATTTGGACACAGATTTCTAATTCTCTTCTCCCAAAATCGTATAATCAAAATGAAACCTTGTGGTGGCTGCAAATCTTCTGTGTGTGTAACCTTCTTTCATGATTCTTAAACCAAGTGTTACTGATGATTAAATTGTTCTGTGCAAAATTGTACCAGGCAGCTTCCTCTTTCATTCCTTTTCCCAGTCCACATTCCTCTACTATATGTCCTCTTTCTTTTCCTACTATTGAATTTCCAACCGCTGTCACAATTAAATTTCTGTGTTCCTTAACTATCCAAATATTGTATTTTGTCTCACCACATTCAATTTCTCCATATGCAGAGCCAGCTGTATTGTAAACTTGTACCACAGCTGTGGGTTTTGGCTTCACATATCTTGGCTGCAATAATGTTACAGTGTTGTTCTTAGTAGCTTACTTGCATTGTTATTTTCTTATTCATTATTACCCCTATTCCTGCATTACTACTATTTAGTTCCTTTCTACAGCCCTATATTGACTTAACCAGAAATTTTGTTCCTCCTACCATCAAACTACTCTAATTCCCATGACATCTTACTTCAACCTGTACATTTCCCTTTATACATTTTCTAGGGTCCCTGAAAGATTAAATGATACAATTTACCAGCTCAGACTTGTATGATTCCAGTTTTGTTTCTCCTGATATGGCAACAAACTCCTGAGTGGTCCTTACATGGAAATTCAAATGGGGGGATCATTTTTAGCTCTGGAGTCTCTTCCTAAAGAGGATACCATCATTTAACCAAACAGTAGAGCTGCATGTCCTTGATAGATAATGGCTGTAGTTTCCTCTTGCTTTGAGATGTTTGCTGTACCAGCACAGAAAGACCATTTAAGTTGTCACAAGGCCACATCAGTTACTTATAGTGGCTTATTTATGTGCTACTGAAAAGGATGCTGTGCCCTTTTAAGGAACTAGACTTTTGACTAGTCCCACAAGAAATACTCCTTCTTTATGGCGGCATCTATGGCTCAGTATCACTAATGCATGGAAAATCCCAAAGAAAATGCACCTGGTGACTCTTGAAATGGATGTAAGTCCCCCCACATGCACACGCATACATGTTCGTAAGTTCATGCAACCTGACACAATAGTCTTTTGCTCATGCCTGTCTGCAGCTCAACATGTCATCTTTATGGTGAGTATAAATCTATTACTTTCATAATATTGTTAATATTCCAACCTGGGTTTTCTATTGTTTAATTTGCGCCATTTTCATTCCATGATTAAAAACCCTTTGTCCCTCTTTCACGTGTATTATAGTTGTCTTATATTTGTGCCTCAATTTTGACAGTAACTTTAAATTGATCTTTCTTCCTGACAATCAGGACCCACAATACCAGTTATGGAGGAGACTGGTGTTCACAGGGGATGACAAGAAGAAAGAGAAGCCCTAATGGTAAGTTTCATTAGCAGTTTACGAGTACCCACTCCCCCCTGCGGGTCCGGGGTAAGAATAGGCCCGAGGTATTCCTGCCTGTCGTAAGAGGCGACTAAAAGGAGTTTCAACCATTTCGGCCTTCCATGTGATGGTCCCCCATGGGGTCTGACCTTCATTTTTCAAAATTCTACAGAAGTACGATCCTTTTGGGGAAGGACGCCTTACGTGGTGTACCCTGGTCCTCCGTGCACTAAGACCTTGGCACTCAGCATTGTACCGGCGTTGTAACCATACCCACTATTCCTCAAATTGGGCCTAAACGCCTGATGGGTTGTACAAGTTACGCCCATAATGCGTCCCCATCTGCACCTACGATCATGATGGACTTTCCATGGCACCAGAAATCCTGCACGGTAGCCAGCCTGTTGTGGTGGGGTCGTCATGTACCCTCTAGGTTGTAGCCCCCTGACAACACAGGGATCGTACTGCCGATACCTGAGCTGCACCCTCTCCACGTCAGCCAAAGAGTAGATGCCCATCTCCTTGGGCATCAGGACTCCCGGCAACGGTCATCCTGCCAGGTGGCCCTTGCTGACGCTGCGTGGCGCCCATGAGGAGAGCCCCTGGTCGGAGTGGGTGGTATCGGGGCGGACGTTTCACAGATGAAACGTCAACATGTATCAGGTCGCTCTGCGGCTGAGTCTTTCAAAAGGAAAGGTACTGTTTCTAATTTTGGTTCTCCTGCACTTTCTCCCTTGGCCACTCCCTGGGATGAAGCATAGGCACTCCGGCTTGGGGCGAAGTACTTCCCGCGCTATTCGGTCTGTTCTCGGACCGATGGGGGACGTTCGCCACCTCCAAGCCCATGATCTTTGTTCGGCACATTGAGGACATCTTCGGGGAAATCGAGGCTCTCAGCAAGATGCGTTCAGGGTCTGTTCCTATCAAGACCACCTCCGCCACACAGTCGGCGGTGCTCCAGGCGTGCGACCGACTAGGGGACATCCCAGTGTCCATTGTCCCGCATCTGGCACTGAATAGGACGCAGGTGTTATTTTTCATCGGGACCTCCTGCTGAAATCTGATGAGGAGCTCAGGGCCAACCTGGAGTGCCGAGGCGTGCATTTCGTCCGGCGGGTCCAGTGCGGCCCCAAAGACTGTCGCATCGACACCGGGGCCTTTATCCTGGCCTTCGAGAGGGACGTTCTCCCGGAGAAGGTAAAGGTGATGTGCTACCGGTGCGACGTGCGACCTTACGTCCCGCCTCCTATGCGCTGCTTTCGGTGTTTGCGCTTTGGGCACATGTCATCACGGTGTGAGGCTGAGCCCCTTTGTGGCGATTGTGGACGTCCTCTTCGTGAGGAACATACATGCATCCCACCACCTCGGTGCGTTAATTGTCCTGGCATCCACTCGCCTAGATCTTTAGACTGCCCCGCGTATCAAAAGGAGAAGAAGGTTCAAGAACTCAAAACTTTGGATCGTCTCTCTTATTCTGAGGCCGGGAAGAAATATGACTGCCTCCATCCCGTGACGTTGACAACTCCGTTTGCCTCAGTCGTGTCCACTCCTTCCACAGTATCCTCACCCCTATCCTGTCCCCCCTCCACCTCCTCCCCCCATCTGGGGTCTACGCCTCTGCCTCCCAAATCCCTCCCTTCCAAATCCTCCTCCCCCGTGGCCCCCGTCCCCTCTGCCCCAGGGTGCCACCCTTCCTCCTCCCCCTCCCTCCCCCCCCGCCGCCTGAGAAGCGATCCTCTTCTCAGGCATCCATTGCGGAAACGTTCCGGACCCCGGCTTCTGAGGTCCGGTGTTCCAAAATGGACCCCGTGCGTGAGGACCTTCTTTGGGTCCAGCCCACCATCCCTGTGCCTCCTTGGACTTCCAAGAAGGCCTCCAAGAAGAAGTCTCTATCCCCCTCTCCACCCCAGCGCGTTTCGTCTGACGCTCCATCTGTGAGTCGCTGCTCCCGGCCGTCCTCAGTTTCACCGGGATGCTCTACTGCCAGGCGCTCAGCTGGCCTCTCATCGGCAAATGATGCTGCCCCTCCTACGCAACCCGGACAGCAGCCGCAGCTGGCGACGACTCGATGGAACAGGATCCGTTGTTCCCTCGAAACCTGGCCCTCCGCGGCCGTCGAGGTGACCAGCTCTTCCGTCGTCTCGTTCCCTCCTTTTTTCTGACTAGCGATGGCCTTGTTACATTGGAACATAAGAGGTATTCAATCTAATTGGGAGGAATTACAACTGCTCCTCTGCCTGCACTGTCCGCTCGTCTTTGGTCTCCAAGAAACCAAGTTGCGCCCAACTGACCGTATTGTGTTTACCCACTATACCTCGGAGCGGTATGACCTCACCCCTGTGGAGGGTATCCCAGCTCATGGTGGGATCATGCTGCTCGTTCGGGACGATGCCTATTACCATCCCATCCCATCCCATTGACCACCCCACTCCAAGCAATAGCTGTCCGTATTACTCTTTCTGCCTTTACTTTTTCTGTTTGTACTGTCTACACTCCATCGTCATCCACAGTTAGTCGGGCTGACATGATGCACCTGATTGTTCAGCTTCCTCCGCCGTTTTTATTGCTTGGCGACTTCAATGCCCATCATCCCCTTTGGGGCTCTCCTGCATCCTGTCAGAGGCTCACTCTTGGCGGATAACTTCAACCATCTCAATCATGTCTGCCTCAATACTGGCGCCCCGACTTTCCTCTCGGACTCTACTCATACCTACTCCCACTTGGACCTTTCGATCTGTTCTACCACTCTTGCCCGTTGGTTCGAGTGGTACGTCCTTTCTGACACCTATTCGAGCGGCCATTTCCCCTGTGTCGTTCGTCTCCTGCACCACACCCAATCCCCACGTCCTTCGAGCTGGAACATACCGAAAGCTGACTGGGGACTTTACTCCTCCCTGGCGACCTTTCCGGACCACGATTTTCTCAGTTGTGACAGTCAGGTCGAATACCTCATGGCTGTTATCATCAATGCTGCCGAACGTTCCATTCCTCGTACTACCTCTTCTTCACGTTGCGTTTCCGTCCCCTGGTGGAATGAGGCTTGTAGAGACGCTATCTGTGCTCGACGACGTGCTTTACGCACCTTTCGCCGCCATCCTACGTTGGCGAATTGTATTGGATACAAACGACTCCGAGCGCAAGGCCGTAGAGTCATCAAAGACGGGAAAAAAGCTTGTTGGGCCTCTTTCACCAGCTCCTTTAACAGTTTTACTCCCTCTTCTGTCGTTTGGGGTGGCCTGCGCCGGCTGTCTGGCTTTAAGGCCCACTCCTCGGTACCTGGCCTGACCTCAGGTAATGAGGTCCTTGTTGATCCTGTGGCTGTCTCCAACGCCGTCGGCCGGTTTATCGCGGAGGTTTCAAGCTCCGCCCATTACCACCCTGCCTTCCTTCCCAGGAAAGAGGCAGAAGAGGCTCGGCAACCTTCCTCCCACTCGCTGAATCTGGAAACTCATAATGCCCCCATTACTATGCGGGAACTCGAACGTGCGCTTGCACTGTCCCGGTCCTCTGCTCCGGGTCTAGATGCCATTCACGTTCAGATGCTGGCACAACTTTCTCCGGCGGGCAAAACCCTTCTTCGTATCTACAATCGCGTCTGGACCGAAGGTCAGGTCCCCATGCTATGGCGTGACGCCGTCGTTGTTCCTATACCCAAACCCGGGAAGGATAGACACCTTCCTTCTAGTTACTGCCCCATTTCTCTTACAAGCTGTGTCTGTAAGGTGATGGAGCGCATGGTTAACGCTCAGTTAGTCTGGATTCTTGAATCTCGACGGCTACTTACCAATGTTCAATGCGGCTTTCATTGCCGCCGCTCCGCTGTTGACCACGTTGTGACCTTGTCGACATTCATCATGAACAACTTTTTGCGAAAGCGCCAAGCGGTAGACGTGTTCTTCGATTTGGAGAAGGCTTATGATACCTGTTGAAGAGGAGGTATCCTCCGCACTATGCACAGGTGGGGTCTACGCGGTCGCCTGCCCCTTTTTATTGATTCCTTTTTAACAGATCGAAAGTTTAGGGTACGTGTGGGTTCCGTATTGTCCGACGTCTTCCTCCAGGAGAACGGAGTGCCTCAGGGCTCCGTCTTGAGCGTAGCCCTTTTTGCCATCACGATCAATCCAATTATGGATTGCATTCCACCTAATGTCTCAGGCTCTCTCTTTGTCGATGACTTCGCGATCTACTGCAGTGCCCAGAGAACATGCCTCCTGGAGCGCTGCCTTCAGCGTTGTCTAGACAGCCTATACTCATAGAGCGTGGCAAATGGCTTCCAGTTGTCTGAAGAGAAGACGGTTTGTATCAACTTTTGGCGATATAAAGCATTCCTTCTGCCATCCTTACATCTCGGTCCCGTTGTTCTCCCATTCATGGAAACAACTAAGTTTCTAGGGCTCGCGTTGGACAGGAAACTGTGTTGGTCTCCGCATGTCTCTTATTTGGCGGCCCGTTGTACACGTTCCCTTAATGTCCTCAGAGTTCTTAGTGGTTCATCTTGGGGAGCGGATCGCACTGTCCTGCTTCACTTGTATCGGTCCATAGTCCGATCAAAGCTGGATTATGGGAGCTTCGTCTACCCGTCTGCTCGGCCATCCCACTTACCCCGTCTCAACTCCATCCACCATCGGGGGTTACGTCTTGCGACCGGAGCCTTCTACACTAGTTCCGTCGAGAGTCTTTATGCTGAAGCTGCCGAATTACCATTGACCTAGCGGTGCGACGTACTGCTGTGTCAGTATGCCTGCCGGCTGTTGTCAATGCCCGACCACCCCTCTTATCAGTCCTTCTTCGCCGATTCTCTCGACCGTCAGTACGGGTTGTATGTGTCTGCCCTGCTGCCCCCTGGAGTCCGCTTCCGTCGCCTGCTTCGAAAATTGGATTTTGCCCTCCCTACCACCTTCAGAGAGGGTGAGAGCCCGAGACCACCTTGGCTCCAGGCTCCAGGCTCCGGTTCATATTTATCTCGACCTCAGCTCGCTCCCGAAGGAGGGTACTCGGGCTGCAGTGTATTGCTCACGGTTTGTCAAACTTCATGCGCGACTTGCCAGTCACACCTTTATTTACACCGATGGCTCCAAAACTGACGATGGTGTCGGCTGTGCCTCTGTCGTCGGGGCCGTCACCTTCAAATACCGGCTCCTCAACCAATGTTCCAGCTTTACGGCCGAGCTTTTTGCTCTCCATCAGGCCGTTCAGTATGCCCGCCGCCACCGCCATTCATTGTATGTACTCTGCTCTGACTCACTCAGTGCTCTTCAGAGCCTTGGAGCTCCCTATCTGGTCCATCCCTTGGTGCAACAGATCCAGCAGTCCCTCCAATCTTTCGCTGATGATGGCTCTCCTGTCAGCTTTCTGTGGGTTCCCGGACATGTAGGAGTGCCTGGGAATGAGGCTGCTGATGTTGCAGCCAAGGCTGCAGTCCTCCTGCCTCGGCCAGCCGCCCATTGTGTCCCGTCATCTGACGTTAGTGGGGTTGTTTGTAAGAGGCTTGTGTCGTTGTGGTGGGATACTTGGTCATCCCTTCAAGGAAACAAGCTCCGGGCAGTAAAACCGTTCCCAACTGCTTGGACAACCTCCTCCCGACCATCTCGGTGAGAAGAGGTCCTTCTGACCAGGTTGCAGATTGGGCATTACCAGTTTAGCCACCGCTACCTGCTCTCCGGTGACCCAGCCCCGCAGTGCCCTTGTGGTCAAGCATTAACAGTGCACCATATTTTATTGTCGTGTCCCCACTTTAGTCAATCTCGTGTTGTCCTGTCCCTGCCATCTACTTTACAGGATATTTTAGCTGATGACCCTCAAGCAGCTGCTCATATTCTTCGTTTTCTAAATTTGACTGGCTTGTCCAAAGACATCTAACTCTTTTACTTATTTTATCTGCATCTTTGTAAGGACTTTCTGGTTTCCCCCCCCCCGCCCCTTGAGTTTTACTAGATTCTATGTGCTCTAACAATTGTGACTGGGTGCAAATGACCTCAGTAATTGAGCGCCCTTAAACCCCCCCCAAAAAAAAAATAAGAAAAAGAAGAGTACCCCCACACTCGTTCCCATTTTCGTTCCAGGGCACCCACTCTTTTCGTGTGCATGGAGCTCCAAGCAATGAAATTAGACCATTCTTTTGTGTGCTGCTATCCCTTTCCGTAACTTTTTTTTTCATTTGAGACAAAATGTCCCCCAGTGCATTATTTCTGATAATATTCGCAATTTATTTCATCAAATAATCTCCTTTCTACATAACCCACCCACCTACAGGACAAACAATAGAGTTCAGTATGTGCTTTTGTGCACTGGTATCTACAAACTGCAGTCCCTTCCAAATGGAAGCAGAAAGTAGACTGTGAAGCCAACAGTTACACTTTGGAACAAATGACAATGACAATGAGAAGCTCCTGTCATGATGTGACTCATTATGCTACTTTCAGGCTATTAGCCATCACTAACATGTGGAAGAAATTTTTTGAACTTTGCCAGTTTAGTGCTACCATGATGTTTGTATGATGACTGATGCACATCAGTATATCAGGAATGAGTTAACTTACTGAGGAAGCATGCAAGAGGGAATTACTAGATGTAAGAATACTTGGTACTGACTTACAAAGCAAGGATAGCTTCTAATTCTGAAGGCTTAGTATAGGAATTGCTAAACTTCTACTACCCTTAATAACTTGAAAATGGACACAGAAACCACTGCCAAACTTTGTGGAAAGAGTCTTCTCTCTTTATGCAGACTGGTCTGTCCACACTAAGTTCACTCACGATTTTCTTTATCAGAGAACACACCCAAGTTCAGTGTATTCCTCTCCTCACATTGGCTCGTATACTGACAAACTATTCTACCCTGGCTGGCCTGAGGAGAGATGGATGCATACTGATGTACAATGAAACAGCTGTTGGGCAGGTCCTGAGATTCATAGTGGATTTCTCAATGAAATTTGATGATCCTCTCAGCTTCATGACAGAGTTTGTCAAGAATCTGAAGGCAGAGGATATTACCACAATAACAGCGCTAGATGCTTCCAGCTGCATCACAACCTCATGCTGATCTACGATGCAGTTACTTATAGCCTATTAAGCATGCGGCCCCTTTAGCTGTGACAGGTCTTGTCTGTCTTCTTCTCCCACTGCCGATCTAAATGATGATACTATTTTCCCTGCATTCCTCTAACTTCATAGTTGTGGTGCAGTTGGTATTGTGGGGTGGGACACACCTACCATAATAAGTCAACATGGGTTTGCTGGCTGGGTCTTCCCCTGCACAGCAAATACCAATCAACAGTACTCCAATTAAAAAAAAAAAAAAAAAATTCACTTTTAAGTAAACTTTAATAAAGACAGCAGTTTAAATATCAGGATGTTCACACCTACTTGATATTGGTTAATTAATGAATTACAGTCATTTTATGATGAATGTACTCCCTGCAACTTGTCTGAACATGTCCCATGTAGGGAGTTTCGTGCTGCTTGATGTTTAATGGTAGATATGACTGCTGTTTTCTTCTATGGTTTCCATTCTATCTGTCCTCTGGA